>NC_091207.1:11856338-11863838 GCF_040958095.1 Procambarus clarkii
TATGGCACTCTGAATTAAGGGTATAAACTCATCCCAATCACTGTTATTAAAATTCAACGTGCCTCTCAAGGCATCTAACACTTTCTTGTTAGTACGCTCTGCTAACCCATTACTTGCTGGGTGATATGGCATAATACTACATTTTTAATGTTATATAAGTCACACAAGCTAGTTAAAAATACTATTACTGAATTCTGGACCATTGTCTGAAAGGATTACTGTAGGCATACTCTATCTACAAATTATTTAGCCATGGAATGCACTAGTTATAGTTTTCACTGTTTTGTTTAGGATAGGAACTAGTTCGCAATACTGTGAAAATTATCAACCATTACAAGCAAGAGTTTGTTTCCTTTTTCTATTTCCGCAAAATTTGTCAACAAATCCATTGAAACTCGTTCCCAAGGAGCTTTAGTCGTTGGGTACACATGAATTGGGTTAGGTGCTGCTACATGTCCCTTGTGCTGTAAGCAGGTTAAACATCTGTCAAAATAATGAGCGATCTCCTTAGCCATTTTTGGCCAAAAATACTTCAATCGAACTTGCTAGAGTGTACGATCCTTTCCTGGATGTCCACTTGCAGGAGCATCATGGATAATCTTTAACGCAGTTGGTACCAAGACAGCTGGAACAACTAACTGACATTTCCTCGGGGGTGTCCCTAGCTTTACTCCTCTACACAGTAAATTGTCTAACATCACCAACTCCTTCAATGGTACCGGAGGTTTGTGAATCGGGCAAGTATCTTGCGTAGTCAAAAACTTAATGACGGGTGCCCATATGGGGTCTTGTCTCTGTTCCATTTCGACTACTGTAGAGTCTAATGCTGGGTAATTTAACTGAATCGCAGCTGTGTCAAGAAAATGCATCAGCTACAATATTTTGCTTTCCTGGTATATAACCAAATGTGGGATTGAACTCTTGAGATGTGAGTAAATATCTAGCAAACTTTCCAACAGGATTCTTATTCTTGAACAAAGGAATTAATGGTTGATGATCTGTAAGAAAATGAACTGAGTAATTATAAATTGTATCCCTGAAATGTTTAAGAGCCCATACAAGCTCTTTAAGAGCTAAAGCTTCACGTTCTGTTGCACTATAATTTTTCTCTTCTTTAGATAATGTACGGCTCGCATAAGCTATTGTGTGATCTCTGTGACCTTCTGTTTGAAGTAATGCAGCACCTAAGCCAATGTCACTAGCATCTGTAACCAACGTAAAAGTTTTATTTTAAATCTGGGTACCTAAGGACAGATGACGAGATCAATGCCCCCCTTGAGTTTTTGGAATGACTGTTCCTGGGCTTCTTCACAAACAAAGGGTTCATCTTTCCTTCGCAACTTGTAAAGTGAAGCAGCTATAATGGAGAATCCAGCAATAAACGAACGATAAAATCCTACAAGACCTGTGAACTGTCTTACGGCTTTTGTGGTATGAGGCGTTGGAAAATACCAGGCAGCAATAATTTTTCATTCATTCAATGTAATGCCTGAAGATGTAACTGTATGACCTAGGAAATTAATCTTCTTTAAAAATGAACACTTTGCTAGTATTATTTATAAATTAGCTTCTTCAAGGTTTACAAGTACTTTCTAGAGGTTCTAGAAATGAGTCTGAACATCTTGCGACATGATTATGAGATCATCGAGGTAAACTAGAAGAGTACTTCCTATCAATCTACGAAATAGATTCGTCATGTGCCATGAAAAGGTTATTGGACTACTCTGCAAACCAAATGGGATTTTTTTTTTAAATGAAAATGACCATTGGGAGTACTACAGGCTGTCAATTGTTTACTTTCCTCATCAAGGGGGATTTGCCAGAATCCCTGCAACAAATCTAATGTTGAGAATACTTTGTTTTGACCAATACTTTGCAACAAATCATTTAGGACTGGAAGTGGGAAACGATCAGGTATCGTTACTCTGTTAAGCTTCCGATAATCGATAACAGGTCTCCAAGTCCCATCTCGCTTTGGTTCAAGAATCAATGGAGTGTTCCATGGTGAATTACTCGAATCAATTACATCACTCTGTAACATTTCCTCTATGAGTCTGTCAGCTTTTACTCTCTGAGAATGGGGAAGACGGTAAGCTGGTAAATAAATAGGCGTAGTTCCTTGTTCAAGGGGAATTTTATGTGTAATAAGAGGAGTGAGACCTAACTTTTCTCCTGGTAGAGCAACAACGGCTCTATTCCTGTTCAAAATTTCCAAAAGCTGAGCCACAGAGTCAGGAAAATCAGTAGGACTGAGGTGTTGCACTTGCACCTCTGGCTGAGATCCCTGTTCTCCTGGTGTGAGAGTACAAACAGTATGATCCATGGAGACATCATCCACAACTCGCACCGGTAACGAGTAATGGGCAAAATCTACAACATGGATACCAGACTGGAGATGGATGTCGGCATTACTAGTGTTTGCAATATACAGTGTAACGGTACCATCCTGCACTGTGTGCCAGGAGGGTTCAACAAACGTACTGTTCACTTTACATGTTTCACTTTCCGCAATGACATCCGATAACTCAGGCACTCCCTAAACCTTAACTCTTATTCTGGTGAGAGAATGAGAGCGCTGCACAGTGTCAGTAGCCGTGGAACCACTGACTTCAGAGATGGAAGCTGCCAGGCGAGCGAGACAATGAGAATCCGTTAGGGCGTCCCCTTCCAGAAACGCCCAATACTCACTCTCCTTAATAACTGTACAACTATGATACTTCAATCGAGTGCCTGTTTTCTCGGGTATACTACCACAATAAGGATCTGACAAACCTACGCTAGCAAGGCGGGTGTCAACAAAATTAACGTGGTCTGATTGAAGGTTGAACTTATGGCCCTGTCGGTACATGCTACACAAGGGTATGACGTGGTCTTTGATACTTATGTTCCAACGATGGGGAAACAATGCGAAATTTTCATCAATCATGGTGTACAAACCTAGGAGAATGTCTCCAGGAAAATGGATACTGTCAACAACTAAACATGTTATAGGCAGTGTGATGTCATCTAACTTGTGTAGGAGGTCAATTTCCCCCTGAACTTTTACTGTATTTCCTGAAACACCACTTAAAAAAGGTATGGGTGACTTTCTAACTGGGGTAGGGTGCTTACTTGCAATATCTAAAGAGTTTTGAGTTTTTTTTCTCAAAATTTAAGAGTTTTGAGAGTTTGTGGGAGGATGCTGAGGGCTTGTTACTACATTTACAGTGTCAGAGGGTGGCAACAGTTGAGCACTTCGGGGAGCTAGTTTATCGGCGGCATTGTTAATAGCCTCAAACACTTCACCAATTTCATGTTTAACTCCAAAATTTTGTTGCTCGATGATGGGTTTAGTATGCTCTGGGGCAAAATGCAATAAAGTAAAAAATGCTATCATTTTGGCCATAGCCTCTGGGGTCAGTGTTTTGTCTTTATCCACACATGATGAACTAATCAGAACAGATTAGCTATGTATGGCATACAGATACTGATAGTGATGGCTAGTAAAGGCATTAAATGATTCACCAGGCTGCATGGTGGCACTGGCGATTTTGTTAACTAACCTATACAGGTCAAGGTCTCCTTTGTTAACAAAGCACCAGCGAAAGAAATCCTTAAATTCTGGCCATGACTGGAGGCTAACAATGACTTTCTCATCTTCCACAAAACGTGCATCACTTTTGGTGGTGTCAACAGCTGACACCAGCATCAGTAGCCTCAGAACTAAACTAAAGTCCTGGTTTAGCCTAACTAAACCAGGACTCTAATAATCGGGATTCGCCACCAAAAAGTGGAATAGCCACTTTTCTGAGCTGACCTCTGGACAGTAGTTCAAGCAATTGCTCCATTTGAGTCAGAAGGAGTTGCAACAGTGGTCGGCATTGTCACTACCGAGGAAATAATTTTTGAACGCAAATTATAATTAAGTGCAGGAGGCATCAGAAATAGAATACACACAAAAATACAACACCCCAAAAAATACCAAACTTGGCTAAATTAACGAAATAAAATGATTAAATTATACTAGGCAACAAAATAATAAAAAAAAAGAAGCAAAATTGTGAATTAAATTAGCAACCTGGCAGGAATGTGGCTGGAAGTAGAGTTATGTAAATTAATTAAACCAGGCTAAGCACTGCAAATTAAATTATAAAACTGGGAAGTGTAATTACAATTTTCATTACAAATAATTCCACACTGAACAAGTGGCCATGCAGGAAACATGGGTTTAGCACAAACAACTGGACACAGGTATATGTATAACTTGCTATGGTAATATTACAATGTAAGATGTTGAAAGAATAAATTTCAAATTAAGATCTGAAAAAATAATAATACAAAAAATTATATTGTGCCAAGCCTTAACTGCTACTAAAACAATGATTTTTTACTTCTCTGAACTTTGAATTTACTAATAACACCCTATTAACACAATTAATGCACAATGAAATTACTGTGAGAAGCAGGAAATGATGAAATGACTGAGGGGAAACTGTGTGAGTGGAATACTTAACCAGTTCCAATATTTAACAGGTTACTGAAAGGTTACTACATATAATACTACAGATATATTTATGTTAAACCTTATTAAACTATGGCACTCGAAGTCTTAGCTCTTAAATTACTTACCTGAGCACTGCAGGGTTGGCACTATAACCGTGGGCCAACGTGAAAAACGGCGTCAAGGCGTTTGAAGGGACATGTGGCGTGAGTTTACGTTTGGGGCGGCAGACGGCGCTCCTTGTGGCCGTGGCGCGAAGCTCTGGTAGAACCCCACACTAGCAATGATGTCGGGATGCGACAATAATGCGGAGACGACAATATTGCGTCGATGATGGCGAAAGAAGCACAATTGGACGATGATTGACGACTATTGTAGTAGCTGGTAAACACCCAGAAGTGCCAGGAAGCTGCAGACAGGTTTATCCCTGTCCAAAAGGAGAAAAACGAAAAACAACAGAAAAACCCATGGTTCAACCCAACATTGGTCTCTTTTAAAGCGTTCTGCTTTGTGTCTGGAGAGTTTCTCATGAGTAGGTTGGCCGTTTTCTTGGTTTCATAGTAGATCGTCAATTGTATCTTCTGATTTTTGTCTGTAGGGATAACGTTTCTATTAACAATATCTTTAAGGACCCTTTCCTCCATTTTATGAGCTGTGGAAAAGAAGTTCCTGTAAAATAGTCTAATAGGGGGTACAGGTGTTGTGTTAGTTGTCTCTTCAGTGGTTGCATGGCGTTTCACTTTCCTTCTTATGTCTTCAACGAAACCATTGGAGAAGCCGTTATTGACTAGGACTTGCCTTACCCTACAGAGTTCTTCATCGACTTGCTTCCATCCTGAGCTGTGGCTGAGAGCACGGTCGACATAAGCGTTAACAACACTCCTCTTGTACCTGTCTGGGCAGTCACTGTTGGCAATCAGGCACATTCCTATGTTTGTTTCCTTAGTGTAGACTGCAGTGTGGAAACCTCCGCTCCTTTCCATGACTGTTACATCTAGAAAGGGCAGCTTCCCATCCTTCTCCATCTCGTAAGTGAAACGCAACACAGAATTCCGCTCAAATGCCTCCTTCAGCTCCTGCAGATGTCTGACATCAGGTACCTCTGTAAAAATGTCGTCAACATACCTGCAGTATATGGCCGGTTTCAAGTTCATGTCGACTAAGACCTTTTGTTCGATGGTACCCATGTATTAGTTCGCAAACAGGACACCTAGGGGAGAACCCATGGCGACCCCATCTACTTGCTTATACATGTGCCCATCCGGGCTCAAGAAGGGTGCCTCTTTAGTACAAGCTTGGAGTAGTTTCCTTAGAATGTTTTCTGGTATGTCAAGAGGAGTACAGGCCGGATCACGATACACTCTGTCCGCTATCATCCCGATTGTTTCATGGATGAAACAATCGGGTTGATTGTTCAAGTCTTAGTCGACTTAGTCGACAACTAACACAACACCTGTACCCCCTATTAGACTATTTTACAGGAACGTCTTTTCCACTGCTCATAAAATGGAGGAAAGGGTCCTGAAAGATATTGTGAATAGAAACGTTATCCCTACAGACAAAAATCAGAAGATACAATTGACGATCTACTATGAAACCAAGAAAACGGCCAGCCTACTCATGAGAAACTCTCCAGACACAAAGCAGAACTCTTTAAAAGAGACCAATGTCGTCTATGGCTTCAAATGCCCACATGGGGACTGTAAGCCTCAAAGAATTCAGTATATAGGCAAGACAACAACATCTCTTTCCAGGCGATTAACGATGCATAAGCAACAGGGCTCCATTAAGGAACATGTAATCTCTTCCCACAACCAGACCATCACCAGAGAAGTCTTAACAAAAAACACGGAAATCATCGATAGATACAGCGATAGCAGGCGGCTTGATATCTGCAAGGCACTACACATTAAGAAGTCGACACCAGCAATCAACAGCCAATTAATGCACAACTATATTCTACCCACTTCAAGACTCCGCATCAATATAGAAGCATCAAGAAATATGGGCCAATAGGCCCTCTGCAGTTACTTCTATTCTTCCCTTTAACTTACAAAATATTATACCCATTGTTTTGTGTTCTGTCTTGTGTTGAAAAGTTTGTTTTCACCTCATCCAAAACTGTTGTAACATATCACCTCACCCAAATGTAGGTATAAAATCGAAGCTGTTTGAACTCTGTTCAGTTATAGTTGTGTGTGTGTAAACTAAAGTCTTTTAAAATGTAATAAGTTTTACGAAACGCGTTCAAGTGTCGCGTCAGACTAGAAATAAAAATGAATTTTGGAGAATTGATTTTTCAGTTACCATCAACAGTGAAAAGAAATATAAGAAACATAGAGAAAATTCATGTTAGAATTATTAATCTTACTTTTTCGCTCATATTTAATAATATATGTCTACAGGAAAGACTGCTACCAAAATATACTAATATATATATATATATATATATATATATATATATATATATATATATATATATATATATATATATATATATATATATATATATATATATATATATATATATATATATATATACATATATATATCCGAGGGTATACTCCAACCATCATACAATTTATACATACATACGTCATACATACAGGCCCCTAGCCTGAGGACGGGTGGGGCCCCTAGCCTGAGGACGGGTGGGGCCCCTAGCCTGAGGACGGGTGGGGCCCCTAGCCTGAGGACAGGTGGGGCCCCTAGCCTGAGGACGGGTAGGGCCCCTAGCCTGAGGACGGGTGGGGCCCCTAGCCTGAGGACGGGTGGGGCCCCTAGCCTGAGGACAGGTGGGGCCCCTAGCCTGAGGACAGGTGGGGCCCCTAGCCTGAGGACGGGTGGGGCCCTAGCCTGAGGACGGGTGGGGCCCTAGCCTGAGGACGGGTGGGGCCCCTAGCCTGAGGACGGGTGGGGCCCCTAGCCTGAGGACGGGTGGGGCCCTAGCCTGAGGACGGGTGGGGCCCTAGCCTGAGGACGGGTGGGGCCCTAGCCTGAGGACGGGTGGGGCCCCTAGC
>NC_091207.1:11868838-11921338 GCF_040958095.1 Procambarus clarkii
CTGGCCCTCTCGCACTTTCTGTTGAACCAATCCTGTTTCCTAGTTCTGCTTCTCTGTTTTGGTATAAATTTGTTCGTGCCTTTATCATATATTTCACAAAACTTGACATACATCTCATTCACTTCCTTGCCTAGCAACAAGTCTGTCCAATTATACCCACTAAAAAAATTTCTAAGGTTGCCATAATGTCTTCTCCTAAAGTAGTCAGTTTTTTTTTCAATTGCATCAACCTTCATATTTTCTTCCTTCATATATTTTCTTCTGTGTGTGTGTGTGTGTGTGTGTGTGTGTGTGTGTGTGTGTGTGTGTGTGTGTGTGTGTGTGTGTGTGTGTGTGTGTGTGTGTGTGTGTGTACTCACCTATATGTACTCACCTATATGTGCTTGCAGGATCGAGCATTGACTCTTGGATCCCGCCTTTCTAGCTATCGGTTGTTTACAGCAATGACTCCTGTCCCATTTCCCTATCATACCTAGCTTTAAAAGTATGAATAGTATTTGCTTCCACAACCTGTTCCCCAAGTGCATTCCATTTTTCTACTACTCTCACGCTAAAAGAAAACTTCCTAACATCTCTGTGACTCATCTGAGTTTCCAGTTTCCACCCATGTCCCCTCGTTCTGTTATTATTACGTGTGAACATTTCATCTATTTCCACTTTGTCAATTCCCCTGAGTATTTTATATGTCCCTATCATATCTCCTCTCTCCCTTCTTTTCTCTAGTGTCGTAAGGTTCAGTTCCTTCAGCCGCTCTTCATATCCCATCCCTCGTAGCTCTGGGACAAGCCTCGTCGCAAACCTCTGAACCTTCTCCAGTTTCTTTATGTGTTTCTTCAGGTGGGGGCTCCATGATGGCGCGGCATACTCTAAGACGGGTCTCACGTAGGCAGTGTAAAGCGCCCTAAAAGCTTCCTCATTTAGGTTTCTGAATGAAGTTCTAATTTTCGCCAGTGTAGAGTACGCTGCTGTCGTTATCCTATTTATATGTGCCTCAGGAGTTAGATTAGGTGTCACATCCACTCCCAGGTCTCTTTCTCGAATCGTTACAGGTAGGCTGTTCCCCTTCATTGTGTACTGTCCCTTTGGTCTCCTGTCACCTGATCCCATTTCCATAACTTTACATTTACTGGTGTTAAACTCCAGTAGCCATTTCCCTGACCATCTCTGCAGCCTGTTTAAGTCCTCTTGGAGGATCCTACAATCCTCGTCTGTCACAACTCTTCTCATTAATTTTGCGTCATCTGCAAACATTGACATGTATGATTCCACTCCTGTAAACATATCATTTACGTAAATTAGAAAGAGGATTGGTCCCAGCACCGATCCTTGAGGTACTCCACTTGTTACTGTTCGCCAGTCCGACTTTTCGCCCCTTACCATTACCCTCTGGCTCCTTCCTGTTAGGTAGTTCTTCACCCATACTAGGGCCTTTCCGCTTACTCCTGCCTGCCTCTCAAGTTTGTATAGCAGTCTCATGTGCGGTACCGTATCAAAGGCCTTTTGGCAGTCAAGAAATATGCAGTCTGCCCAGCCTTCTCTGTCCTGCCTTATCCTTGTTACTTTATCATAGAATTCTAAAAGGTTTGTTAGGCATGATTTCCCTGTCCAGAACCCATGTTGGTGCTTGTTTACAAACCCAATGCTCTCCAGGTGCTCAACAAGTCTTAGCCTAATTATTCTTTCAAGTATTTTGCAGGGGATGCTTGTCAGTGATACGGGTCTGTAGTTAAGTGCCTCCTCCCTATCACCCTTTTTGAAAATCGGTACGACATTTGCCTCCTTCCAGCAACTGGGCAATTCTCCCGACATAAGTGACTCATTAAAGATCATTGCCAGAGGCACGCTGAGAGCCTGCGTTGCCTCTTTGAGTATCCACGGTGATACTTTGTCTGGTCCAACAGCTTTATTTGCATCCAGTGTTGTCAACTGTTTCATTACATCCTCTGCTGTCACCTCTATATCCGATAGTCTTTCATCTTGGGTAATCTCTTCTAACAATGGGAGCTGCTCAGGCTCGGTTGTGAACACTCCATGGAATTTTGCATTCAGTACCTCGCAGATTTCCTTGTCGCTTTCTGTATACGCCCCTTCTGTTTTCCTCAGTCTTGTCACTTGGTCATTTACCGACATCTTCCTTCTTATATGGCTATGTAGTAATTTTTGGTGTGCCTGTGCGCGTGTGTGTGTGTGTGTGTGTGTGTGTGCCTGTGCGCGTGTGTGTGTGTGTGTGTCCAAACACAATGCGCCTGTGTGCAGGTCACATCATGTCTACAAACAAACAAACAATCGTCAGAGAGACACAAAGCACCAACACTGAACTAATGAAGGTGCGGCGCCAGTAGGAGACTGGACATAGCAGAAGCACTTGACAGTAAACACCCACTCATCACCGACCGTCTTGCGTCTAGGCACGTCCAACTACCAGTTTACTACTACGACAGAACCATCAGTTTATACCTCACCTGACGTATGAGCCTCGACCAATCAGAATACAGGACCAGACTACGCAGTCCTCGTCACAGGGGACCACACTGTAACTGTGTAGAGGGACATACAGGCTCACCATCCCACCAGGTTAAGTGGCAAGGTTAAGTGCGAAGGTTAAGTGGCATGGTTCAGTGGGATGGTTCAGTGGGATGGTTCAGTGGGAAGGAGGATTTGGGTAAAAATATACAAGGAGGATAAACAAAAGTAATATCTAAAAGGTTAGGATAAGGATAATATATTCAACAAATACGTCCAAACACCATAAACAAATAAACTATGTCTGAAAGATTAGGTTAAAGGTAAAAAAATAAGAACAAATTATATTAAACATAATAACTACACTAAGTTCAAAAAGAGGTTAAGGGGTGAAAAGTATGAGAGAATATTAGCTAAGTTAAGGTTAAGGGGGGTGGGGGGAGGTTAGGTAGGTAAGGGTAGATAAGTTATGATACGTTATGTAAGTTTAGTTAAGTTAGTTTAAGTTAGGATATGTAAGTTAGGTTAGGTAAGTTAAGTTAGGTTAGGTTAGGTAAGTTAGGTTACCTTGAGGTGCTTCCGGGGCTTAGTGTCACCGCGGCCTGGTTGCCGACCAGGCTAGGTTAGGTTAGGGTAATTAAATTATTAAGCTAGATTAGGTTAGGTTATGCAAGTTACGTTAAGTTAGGTTAGGTAAAGTTTAGTTAAGTTAGGTCAGGTTAAGTTTAGATATGTTAGGCTAGATTATGTTAGTTAAGTTGGGTTAGGTTAGGTAAGTTATGTTAGGTTAGGTTAGGTAAGTTAGGTTAGGTTAGGTTAGGTAAGTTAGGTTAGGTTAGGTTAGTTACGTTAGGTTAGGTAAAGTTAGATAACTGGAGCTCGGTAATTGTTTGTATCTATTTTACTATGTCTGAAACACAGCGGTTTTAAATTTCAGGGAAAATTGATCGGGTATTGACAGAGTTGTAACAGTTAAGTAAAGCAGATACAAGAGCTAGAGTTCGTTAACTGCTTTGATTTGATTTACTACGTTTGAAATATGACTGTTTAAAATTTCAGGGAAATTGATTGGGTACGATACGATACGACAAAGATACGAGAGGGGCTTAAGGTGGGGGACAGGAGCTAGAGTTTGGTAAATAGCTTTGGTCTATTTTATTACGTCTGAAATACAGCGATCTTAAATTTCAGGGGGATTGGACTGTTAGTATTGAATCTACGACAGCGGACTAAGGTGGGACCATGAGCTAAAACTTGCTTTCTTACTTGATTTGATTTACTACGTCTGAAATATAACTTTTTTAAATTGGGCTATTAGTAGCAAAAATGCACTTGTAAATACGGTCTCTGACAAATTTTGGTCTTAAAATGGACTCTGACGAATATTGGTCTTAAAACGAACTCTGTCAATATTTTGGTCTAAAACGAACTTTGTCAATATTTTGGTCTAAAATGGTTTCTGAAATTATTTCGGTTTTAAATGGACTCTGTCATACTTTTGGTCTTCTACTGGACTCATTTCGGTCTCAAACTGGACTCTGTTCAATTTTTGGACTAAAATGGTCCCTGTTAAATTTTGGCCTCAAACTGGACTCAATTAATTTCGAACTGAACAAACTGGACTCTATCAATTAATAAATTAATTTCGGTCTTCCAACGGACTCTGACTAATTTTTGGTCTTTAACTGGACTCTGACAGTTTTCGAATTTCCTCCATATGAACTCTTTAAGAACGCAGGTGTAAGAAAATTCTGTAATATTTTGGTCTTTTACTGGACTCTGACGAATTTATGGTCTCTCATTAATTTCAGTCTTCAACTGGTCTTTGACTAATTTAGATCTTTTACTGTTAAAACAGCCATAAATGGATATAAAAACTGAAACTTACTGCTAAGATCTCTATTTTCCTTAACAAAACATCAATGACAATATTCTCTGAAATGGTCTTTTAGAATAATTTCGGCCTTAAACTCTTAAATAAACTTGTATGATTATATGAACTCTGAAATATTTTCCTAAACTGAACTCTGAAAGTTTTTGAATTTCCTCCATAAGAATTTACCTGGAAACCCTGAAGCATCAGAGAGGATCAGTAGTCCCCAGTGACTGTGAGGACCAGTAGCCCCCAGTGACTGTGAGGACCAGTAGCCCCAGTGACTGTGAGGACCAGTAGCCCCCAGTGACTGTGAGGACCAGTAGCCCCCAGTGACTGTGAGGACCAGTAGCCCCCAGTGACTGTGAGGACCAGTAGCCCCCAGTGACTGTGAGGACCAGTAGCCCCCAGTGACTGTGAGGACCAGTAGCCCCCAGTGACTGTGAGGACCAGTAGCCCCCAGTGACTGTGAGGACCAGTAGCCCCCAGTGACTGTGAGGACCAGTAGCCCCAGTGACTGTGAGGACCAGTAGCACCAGTGACTGTGAGGACCAGTAGCCGCCAGTGACTGTGAGGACCAGTAGCCCCCAGTGACTGTGAGGACCAGTAGCCCCAGTGACTGTGAGGACCAGTAGCCCCAGTGAATGTGAGGACCAGTAGCCACCAGTGACTGTGTGGACCAGTAGCCCCCAGTGACTGTGTGGACCAGTAGCCCCCAGTGACTGTGTGGACCAGTAGCCCCAGTGACTGTGAGGACCAGTAGCCACCAGTGACTGTGAGGACCAGTAGCCACCAGTGACTGTGTGGACCAGTAGCCCCCAGTGACTGTGTGGACCAGTAGCCCCCAGTGACTGTGTGGACCAGTAGCCCCCAGTGACTGTGTGGACCAGTAGCCCCCAGTGACTGTGTGGACCAGTAGCCCCAGTGACTGTGAGGACCAGTAGCCCCCAGTGACTGTGAGGACCAGTAGCCCCCAGTAACTGTGTGGACCAGTAGCCCCCAGTGACTGTGAGGACCAGTAGCCCCCAGTAACTCTGTTGACCAGTAGCCCCCAGTGACTGTGAGGACCAGTAGCCCCCAGTGACTGTGAGGACCAGTAGCCCCAGTGACTGTGTGGACCAGTAGCCCCCAGTGACTGTGAGGACCAGTAGCCCCAGTGACTGTGAGGACCAGTAGCCCCAGTGACTGTGAGGACCAGTAGCCTCATTGACTGTGAGGACCAGTAGCCCCAGTGACTGTGAGGACCAGTAGCCTCAGTAACTGTGAGGACCAGTAGCCTCAGTGACTGTGAGGACCAGTAGCCCCAGTGACTGTGTGGACCAGTAGCCCCCAGTGACTGTGAGGACCAGTAGCCCCAGTGACTGTGAGGACCAGTAGCCCCAGTGACTGTGAGGACCAGTAGCCCCAGTGACTGTGAGGACCAGTAGCCCCCAGTGACTGTAAGGACCAGTAGCCCCCAGTAACTGTGTGGACCAGTAGCCCCCAGTGACTGTGAGGACCAGTAGCCCCCAGTAACTCTGTTGACCAGTAGCCCCCAGTGACTGTGAGGACCAGTAGCCCCCAGTGACTGTGAGGACCAGTAGCCCCAGTGACTGTGAGGACCAGTAGCCCCCAGTGACTGTGTGGACCAGTAGCCCCTAGTGACTGTGAGGACCAGTAGCCCCAGTGACTGTGAGGACCAGTAGCCCCAGTGACTGTGTGGACCAGTAGCCCCCAGTGACTGTGAGGACCAGTAGCCCCAGTGACTGTGAGGACCAGTAGCCCCAGTGACTGTGAGGACCAGTAGCCTCATTGACTGTGAGGACCAGTAGCCCCAGTGACTGTGAGGACCAGTAGCCTCAGTGACTGTGAGGACCAGTAGCCCCAGTGACTGTGTGGACCAGTAGCCCCCAGTGACTGTGAGGACCAGTAGCCCCAGTGACTGTGAGGACCAGTAGCCCCAGTGACTGTGAGGACCAGTAGCCCCAGTGACTGTGAGGACTTACGATGTAATAACAAGGAGGTCCGTCCACCTCGGGATTCATTGCTTCGCCCTGAAAATATTGCTCTCGTTAAAATTCTGTAATTCCGAGGGAACTGTACCACTGCACAATAAACTACCCCTCACAGGAGTATGGGGTGCACAATAAACTACCCCTCACAGGAGTATGGGGTGCACTATAAATTACCTCTCACTGGAGGAGTATGGGATGCACAATAAACTGCCTCTCACAGAAGTATGGGGTGCACAATAAACTACCCCTCAAAGGAGTATGGGGTGCACAATAAACTACCCCTCACAGGAGTATGGGGTGCACAATAAACTACCTCTCACTGGAGGAGTATGGGATGCACAATAAACTACCTCTCACTGGAGGAGTATGGGGTGCACAATAAACTGCCTCTCACAGGAGGAGTATGGGGTGAACAATAAACTACCTCTCACAGGAGGAGTAAGGGGTGCACAATAAGCTACCTCTCACAGAAGTATGGGGTGCACAATAAATTACCTCTCACTGGAAGAGTATGGGGTGCACAATAAACTACCTCACAGAAGGAGTATGGGGTGCACAATAAACTACCTCACAGGAGGAGTATGGGGTGCACAATACAATACCACTCACAAGAGGAGTATGGGGTGCACAATAAACTACCTCACAGAAGGAGTATGGGGTGCACAATAAACTACCTCACAGGAGGAGTATGGGGTGCACAATAAACTACCTCACAGAAGGAGTATGGGGTGCACAATAAACTACCTCACAGAAGGAGTATGGGGTGCACAATAAACTACCTCACAGGAGGAGTATGGGGTGCACAATAAACTACCTCACAGAAGGAGTATGGGGTGCACAATAAACTACCTCACAGGAGGAGTATGGGGTACACAATAAACTACCTCACAGAAGGAGTATGGGGTGCACAATAAACTACCTCACAGAAGGAGTATGGGGTGCACAATAAACTACCTCACAGAAGGAGTATGGGGTGCACAATAAACTACCACTCACAGGAGGAGTATGGGGTGCACAATAAACTACCTCTCACAGGAGGAGTATGGGGTGCACAATAAGCTACTACTCACAGGAGCAGTATGGGGTGCACAATAAACTACCTCTCACAGGAGGAGTATGGGGTGCACAATAAACTACCTCTCACAAGAGTATGGGGTGCACAATAAACTACCTCACAGGAGGAGTATGGGGTGCACAATATACTACCTCACAGGAGGAGTATGGGGTGCATAATAAACTACCACTCACAGGAGGAGTATGGGGTGCACAATAAACTACCTCTCACAGGAGGAGTATGGGGTGCACAATAAACTACCACTCACAGGAGGAGTATGGGGTGCACAATAAACTACCTCTCACAGCAGGAGTATGGGGTGCACAATAAACTACCACTCACAAGAGGAGTATGGGGTGCACAATAAACTACCTCACAGGAGGAGTATGGGGTGCACAATAAACTACCACTCACAGGAGGAGTATGGGGTGCACAATAAACTACCTCTCACAGGAGGAGTATGGGGTGCACAATAAACTACCACTCACAGGAGGAGTATGGGGTGCACAATAAACTACCTCACAGGAGGAGTATGGGGTGCACAATAAACTACCTCACAGGAGGAGTATGGGGTGCACAATAAACTACCTCACAGGAGGAGTATGGGGTGCACAATAAACTACCTCACAGGAGGAGTATGGGGTGCACAATAAACTACCTCACAGGAGGAGTATGGGGTGCACAATAAACTACCTCACAGGAGGAGTATGGGGTGCACAATAAACTACCTCTCACAGGAGGAGTATGGGGTGCACAATAAACTACTTCTCACAGGAGCAGTATGGAATGCTCAATACACTACCTCTCACAGGAGGAGTATGGGGTGCACAATAAACTACCTCACAGGAGCAGTATCGGGTGCACAATAAACTACCTCACAGCAGGAGTATGGGGTGCACAATAAACTACCTCACAGGAGGAGTATCGGGTGCACAATAAACTACCTCACAGGAGGAGTATGGGGTGCACAATAAACTACCTCACAGGAGGAGTATGGGGTGCACAATAAACTACCTCACAGGAGTATGGGGTGCACAATAAACTACCTCACAGGAGCAGTATGGGGTGCACAATAAACTACCTCACAGGAGGAGTATGGGGTGCACAATAAACTACCTCTCACAGGAGGAGTATGGGGTGCACAATAAACTACCTCACAGGAGGAGTATGGGGTGCACAATAAACTACCTCACAGGAGGAGTATGGGGTGCACAACAAACTACCTCACAGGAGGAGTATGGGGTGCACAATAAACTACCTCACAGGAGGAGTATGGGGTGCACAATAAACTACCTCACAGGAGGAGTATGGGGTGCACAATAAACTACCTCACAGGAGGAGTATGGGGTGCACAATAAACTACCTCACAGGAGTATGGGGTGCACAATAAACTACCTCACAGGAGCAGTATGGGGTGCACAATAAACTACCTCACAGAAGGAGTATTGGGTGCACAATAAACTACCTCTCACAGGAGGAGTATGGAGTGCACAATAAACTACCTCACAGGAGGAGTATGGGGTGCACAATAAACTACCTCACAGGAGGAGTATGGGGTGCACAATAAACTACCTAACAGGAGGAGTATGGGGTGCACAATAAACTACCTCACAGGAGGAGTATGGGGTGCACAATAAACTACCTCACAGGAGGAGTATGGGGTGCACAATAAACTACCTCACAGGAGGAGTATGGGGTGCACAATAAACTACCTCACAGGAGGAGTATGGGGTGCACAATAAACTACCTCACAGGAGTATGGGGTGCACAATAAACTACCTCACAGGAGGAGTATGGGGTGCACAATAAACTACCTCTCAGGAGCAGTATGGGGTGCACAATAAACTACCTCACAGGAGCAGTATGGGGTGCACAATAAACTACCTCACAGGAGCAGTATGGGGTGCACAATAAACTACCTCACAGGAGGAGTATGGGGTGCACAATAAACTACCTCACAGGAGCAGTATGGGGTGCACAATAAACTACCTCACAGGAGTATGGGGTGCACAATAAACTACCTCACAGGAGCAGTATGGGGTGCATAATAAACTACCTCACAGGAGGAGTATGGGGTGCACAATAAACTACCTCACAGGAGGAGTATGGGGTGCACAATAAACTAGTCACTGTTGGCTTCAACAAATAATCATGAATATATTAATTTGGTGTTAGGCTTAATGCCTATTGACTTGAGATGGATTAGTTTAGGCCTCGACTGTAGCCTAGTGACCAACCAGCAAATTATTGTATACAACGAAAACCAGGTTACATCTCGCTGCTTCATATAGTTGACTAATATATGGTGTAACTGATGGCTCATTTAACCAGGTTACATCTCGCTGCTTCATATAGTTGACTAATATATGGTGTAACTGATGGCTCATTTAACCAGGTTACATCTCGCTGCTTCATATAGTTGACTAATATATGGTGTAACTGATGGCTCATTTAACCAGGTTACATCTCGCTGCTTCATATAGTTGACTAATATATGGTGTAACTGATGGCTCATTTAACCAGGTTACATCTCGCTGCTTCATATAGTTGACTAATATATGGTGTAACTGATGGCTCATTTAACCAGGTTACATCTCGCTGCTTCATATAGTTGACTAATATATGGTGTAACTGATGGCTCATTTAACCAGGTTACATCTCGCTGCTTCATATAGTTGACTAATATATGGTGTAACTGATGGCTCATTTAACCAGGTTACATCTCGCTGCTTCATATAGTTGACTAATATATGGTGTAACTGATGGCTCATTTAACCAGGTTACATCTCGCTGCTTCATATAGTTGACTAATATATGGTGTAACTGATGGCTCATTTAACCAGGTTACATCTCGCTGCTTCATATAGTTGACTAATATATGGTGTAACTGATGGCTCATTTAACCAGGTTACATCTCGCTGCTTCATATAGTTGACTAATATATGGTGTAACTGATGGCTCATTTAACCAGGTTACATCTCGCTGCTTCATATAGTTGACTAATATATGGTGTAACTGATGGCTCATTTAACCAGGTTACATCTCGCTGCTTCATATAGTTGACTAATATATGGCGTAACTGATGGCTCATTTAACCAGGTTACATCTCGCTGCTTCATATAGTTGACTAATATATGGTGTAACTGATGGCTCATTTAACCAGGTTACATCTCGCTGCTTCATATAGTTGACTAATATATGGTGTAACTGATGGCTCATTTAACCAGGTTACATCTCGCTGCTTCATATAGTTGACTAATATATGGTGTAACTGATGGCTCATTTAACCAATGGCTTATGATAATAGCCCTAACGGCTTACAAAAATATGATATTCTCTACGATGGAACTAGCAAAACAATGTCATGCGAAGGAAAAGTAATAATATATATAAAAAATATTGATGCTTTTGGTAAAAGTTTTTAATACTTTGCATTATCTCTTAATATTTTATTATTAAATCAAATTATTGGTAAATTCTTCCTAAGTATCTTTAAAATATTAAAAAGACTATAAGCAGTTTTTTAATTGTTTTGAGAAAATAATTAATTTCTTCAATATTAGTGTTCTCAAAATATTATTGAGCGCAGATAGAAAAAAAATGTGCTTTAAAAATGGGCAAACTAAAATACCGTCCAATAAAATATAGATTGCTATTCATGACTTTGTATTTTTATATCATTCAAAAATAACTTTAACACAGAAAAAGATGACAAACAAATTTCGTGAACATAATTAATACCTGTATTATTAGTCTTTTTCAAAGTATTGGTTATCTCAGATATAGAAAAAATGTGTTTTTACGAAGGATAGCCTAAAGGTTTTTTGTCTTGTATTAACAAGCTTCGGTATACACAGCAATATGCTACTACCTTGTCCTATATGAAAGATTATACAGTGTAGATAACAAACTAGTTATATGTTCAAATCCACAAGGGCCGTGACGTGGATTCGAACCTGCGTCCGAGAGCATCCCAGTCGCTGCCTTAATCGACTGAGCTACGACATGGTCAAATAGAGTTGAAACCGAAGTTCTACTGAACTTACTGGATCCTGCAGCCTCTCCGAGACACAAACCAGGGTTTTACACAACTCCCCCATAGACTCGAGCTATGTCAATAGGCCGTTCTCCCTCTTCGCCCTTACTTCATTACACACAGAAATCACAAATCCGTGATGCATCAAATAAACAGGTTCATTTAATGCATCACGGTTCACAAGGAGGTTCGAATCCTCGTCACGGCCCTTGTGTGATTTGTTCATATGATGCATCACGCAATTGTAGTGTCTGTGTGTAGCAATATGTTCACCTAACATTCCCAACTCACAGTATGGGGTGCACAATAAACTACCTCTCACAGCCCATCCTTCAAAAATGGAAAAGTAAATGTAACAGCTCCATAAGTGCAATTATGTACTATGTATGACAGTCAGGAAATGTACTTATTTTCACTTAAGTATTAATTCGTAGTCAAATTATTTTGTTAATATTGGAGTTTACCTGAAAGCTGAATAGAAAACCACAACCTTACCTAACCGTCTTAGTTTTTGAAGACAAGTATTTTATTGCTTCTTAGTTACAGTTAATACTTAACTTACAGCTTTATTGATATTACACTTTTATAAAAAAAAAATCTAAAGTATTTCAGTAAATTGTAAAGTAACTTATGATATTTTCAAATTTTTTATAAAATTTCTACATATTAATAAAATTTAAAAAGAAATTCCAAATAATATAAAACTTTTGCCCATCGGCTTAAACTTAAAAATATTATACTAAATTCTGAGTGTCTTAACAGAAAAAGAAGAGAATTAATGGGGAGGTAAATGTAACAGCCCTATAATTCTAGTTATGAGCTACGTATGACAGTAAGAAAATGTAATTAGTACTAAAACGAACTGTAAATTCGGAGGACGGGATGCCTTCTCACAGAGGAAGTATTGGGTGCACAATAAACTACCTCTCACAGGAGGAGTATGGGGTGCACAATAAACTACCTCACACAGGAGTATTGGGTGCACAATAAACTACCTCTCACAGGAGTATGGGGTGCACAATAAACTACCTCTCATAGGTGGAGTATGGGGTGCACAATAAACTACCTCACAGGAGTATGGGGTGCACAATAAACTACCTCACAGAAGGAGTATGGGGTGCACAATAAACTACCTCACAGGAGGAGTATGGGGTGCACAATAAACTACCTCACAGGAGGAGTATGGGGTGCACAATAAACTACCTCACAGGAGGAGTATGGGGTGCACAATAAGCTACCTCACAGGAGGAGTATGGGGTGCACAATATACTACCTCACAGGAGGAGTATTGGGTGCACAATAAACTACCTCACAGGAGTATGGGGTGCACAATAAACTACCTCACAGGAGCAGTATGGGGTGCACAATAAACTACCTCACATGAGGAGTATGGGGTGCACAATAAACTACCTCACAGGAGCAGTATGGGGTGCACAATAAACTACCTCACAGGAGTATGGGGTGCACAATAAACTACCTCACAGGAGGAGTATGGGGGTGCACAATAAACTACCTCACAGGAGGAGTATGGGGTGCATAATAAACTACCTCACAGGAGGAGTATGGGGTGCACAATAAACTACCTCACAGGAGGAGTATGGGGTGCACAATAAACTAGTCACTGTTGGCTTCAACAAATAATCATGAATATATTAATTTGGTGTTAGGCTTAATGCCTATTGACTTGAGATGGATTAGTTTAGGCCTCGACTGTAGCCTAGTGACCAACCAGCAAATTATTGTATACAACGAAAACCAGGTTACATCTCGCTGCTTCATATAGTTGACTAATATATGGTGTAACTGATGGCTCATTTAACCAGGTTACATCTCGCTGCTTCATATAGTTGACTAATATATGGTGTAACTGATGGCTCATTTAACCAGGTTACATCTCGTTGCTTCCTATAGTTGACTAATATATGGTGTAACTGATGGCTCATTTAACCAGGTTACATCTCGCTGCTTCATATAGTTGACTAATATATGGTGTAACTGATGGCTCATTTAACCAGGTTACATCTCGCTGCTTCATATAGTTGACTAATATATGGTGTAACTGATGGCTCATTTAACCAATGGCTTATGATAATAGCCCTAACGGCTTAGAAAAATATTAAGTCCGGGAATAGGACGAAAATAAAACCAGCGTCATACGAAGGAAAAGTAATTATATATGTCAAAAATATTTTTCTTTGGAAAAAGTTTTTAAGACTTTGCATTATCTCCTAATATTTTATTATTGAAATAAATTAGTAGTAAATTCTTCCTAAGTATCTTTAAAATATTAAAATGATTACAAGCAATGTGTCAATTGTTTTGAGAAAATAATTAAATACTTTAATATTAGTGTTCTCAAAATATTATTGAGCGCAGATAGAAAAAAATTGTGCTTTAAAAATGGGCAAACTAAAATACCGTCCAATAAAATATAGATTGTTATTCATGACTTTGTATTTTTATATCATTCAAAAATAACTTTAACACAGAAAAAGATGACAAACAAATTTCGTGAATATAATTAATACCTGTATTATTAGTCTTTTTCAAAGTATTGGTTATCTCAGTTATAGAAAAATGTGTTTTAAGGAAGGAGAGACTAAAGTTTTTTGTTTTTGTCTTGTATTAACAAGCTTCGGTATACACAGCAATATGGAACTACCTTGTCCTATATGAAAGATTATACAGTGTAGATAACAAACTAGCTATATGTTCAAATCCACAAGGGCCGTGACGAGGATTCGAACCTGCGTCCGGGAGCATCCCAGATGCTGCCTTAATCGACTGAGCTACGACATGGTCAAAAGTAGAAACCAAAGTTCTACTGAACTTTCTGGATCCTGGAACCTCTCCGAGACACAAACCAGGGTTTTACACAACTCCCCCATGCACTCGAGCTATGTCAATAGGCCGTTCTCCCTCTTCGCCCTTACTTCATTACACACAGAAATCACAAATCCGTGATGCATCAAATAAACAGGTTCATTTAATGCATCACGGTTCACAAGGAGGTTCGAATCCTCGTTACGGCCCTTGTGTGATTTGTTCATATGATGCATCACGCAATTGTAGTGTCTGTGTGTAGCAATATGTTCACCTAACATTCCCAACTCACAGTATTGGGTGCACAATAAACTACCTCACAGGAGGAGTATGGGGTGCACAATAAACTACCTCACAGGAGGAGTATGGGGTGCACAATAAGCTACCTCACAGGAGGAGTATGGGGTGCACAATAAGCTACCTCACAGGAGGAGTATGGGGTGCACAATAAACTACCTCACAGGAGGAGTATAGGGTGCAGAATAAACTACCTCACAGGAGGAGTATGGGGTGCACAACAAACTACCTCACAGGATGAGTATGGGGTGCACAATAAACTACCTCACAGGAGTATGGGGTGCACAATAAACTACCTCACAGGATGAGTATGGGGTGCACAATAAACTACCTCTAACAGCCCATCCTTCAAAAATGGAAAAGTAAATGTAACAGCTCCATAAGTGCAATTATGTACTATGTATGACAGGAAATGTACTTATTTTCACTTAAGTATTAATTCGTAGTCAAATTATTTTGTTAATATTGGAGTTTACCTGAAAGCTGAATAGAAAACCACAACCTTACCTAACCGTCTTAGTTTTTGAAGACAAGTATTTTATTGCTTCTTAGTTACAGTTATACTTAACTTACAGCTTTATTGATATTACAGTTTTATAAAAGAAAATCTAAAGTATTTCAGTAAATTGTAAAGTAACTTATGATATTTTCAAATTTTGTATAAAATTTCTACATATTAATAAAATTTAAAAAGAAATTCCAAAAAATATAAAACTTTTGCCCATCGGCTTAAACTTAAAAATATTATACTAAATTCTGAGTGTCTTAACAGAAAAAGAAGAGAATAAATGGGGAGGTAAATGTAACAGCCCCATAATTCTAGTTATGAACTACGTATGACAGTAAGAAAATGTAATTAGTACTAAAACGAACTGTAAATTCGGAGGACGGGATGCCTTCTCACAGAGGAAGTATTGGGTGCACAATAAACTACCTCTCACAGGAGGAGTATGGGGTGCACAATAAACTACCTCACACAGGAGTATTGGGTGCACAATAAACTACCTCTCACAGGAGTATGGGGTGCACAATAAACTACCTCTCACAGGAGGAGTATGGGGTGCAAAATAAACTACCTCACAGGAGGAGTATGGGGTGCACAATAAGCTACCTCACAGGAGGAGTATGGGGTGCACAATATACTACCTCACAGGAGGAGTATGGGGTGCACAATAAACTACCTCACAGGAGTATGGGGTGCACAATAAACTACCTCACAGAAGCAGTATGGGGTGCACAATAAACTACCTCACAGGAGGAGTATGGGGTGCACAATAAACTATCTCACAGGAGGAGTATGGGGTGCACAATAAGCTACCTCACAGGAGGAGTATGGGGTTTACAATAAACTACCTCACTGGAGCAGTATGGGGTGCACAATAAACTACCTCACAGGAGCAGTATGGGGTTTACAATAAACTACCTCACTGGAGCAGTATGGGGTGCACAATATACTACCTCACAGGAGTATGGGGTGCACAATAAACTACCTCACAGGAGTATGGGGTGCACAATAAACTACCTCACTGGAGCAGTATGGGGTGCACAATAAACTACCACACAGGAGGAGTATGGGGTGCACAATAAACTACCTCACAGGAGCAGTATGGGGTGCACAATAAACTACCTCACAGGAGCAGTATGGGGTTTACAATAAACTACCTCACTGGAGCAGTATGGGGTGCACAATAAACTAGTCACTGTTGGCGGCCACAAATAATCATGAATATATTAATTTGGTGTTAGGCTTAATGCCTATTGACTTGAGATGGATTAGTTTAGGCCTCGACTGTAGCCTAGTGACCATCCAGCAAATTATTGTATACAACGAAAACCAGGTTACATCTCGCTGCTTCATATAGTTGACTAATATATGGTGTAACTGATGGCTCATTTAACCAGGTTACATCTCGCTGCTTCATATAGTTGACTAATATATGGTGTAACTGATGGCTCATTTAACCAGGTTACATCTCGCTGCTTCATATAGTTGACTAATATATGGTGTAACTGATGGCTCATTTAACCAGGTTACATCTCGCTGCTTCATATAGTTGACTAATATATGGTGTAACTGATGGCTCATTTAACCAGGTTACATCTCGCTGCTTCATATAGTTGACTAATATATGGTGTAACTGATGGCTCATTTAACCAGGTTACATCTCGCTGCTTCATATAGGTGACTAATATATGGTGTAACTGATGGCTCATTTAACCAGGTTACATCTCGCTGCTTCATATAGTTGACTAATATATGGTGTAACTGATGGCTCATTTAACCAGGTTACATCTCGCTGCTTCATATAGTTGACTAATATATGGTGTAACTGATGGCTCATTTAACCAGGTTACATCTCGCTGCTTCTTATAGTTGACTAATATATGGTGTAACTGATGGCTCATTTAACCAGGTTACATCTCGCTGCTTCATATAGTTGACTAATATATGGTGTAACTGATGGCTCATTTAACCAGGTTACATCTGGCTGCTTCATATAGTTGACTAATATATGGTGTAACTGATGGCTCATTTAACCAGGTTACGTCTCGCTGCTTCATATAGTTGACTAATATATGGTGTAACTGATGGCTCATTTAACCAGGTTACATCTCGCTGCTTCATATAGTTGACTAATATATGGTGTAACTGATGGCTCATTTAACCAGGTTACGTCTCGCTGCTTCATATAGTTGACTAATATATGGTGTAACTGATGGCTCATTTAACCAGGTTACATCTCGCTGCTTCATATAGTTGACTAATATATGGTGTAACTGATGGCTCATTTAACCAGGTTACATCTCGCTGCTTCATATAGTTGACTAATATATGGTGTAACTGATGGCTCATTTAACCAGGTTACATCTCGCTGCTTCATATAGTTGACTAATATATGGTGTAACTGATGGCTCATTTAACCAGGTTACATCTCGCTGCTTCATATAGTTGACTAATATATGGTGTAACTGATGGCTCATTTAACCAGGTTACATCTCGCTGCTTCATATAGTTGACTAATATATGGTGTAACTGATGGCTCATTTAACCAGGTTACATCTCGCTGCTTCATATAGTTGACTAATATATGGTGTAACTGATGGCTCATTTAACCAGGTTACATCTCGCTGCTTCATATAGTTGACTAATATATGGTGTAACTGATGGCTCATTTAACCAGGTTACATCTCGCTGCTTCATATAGTTGACTAATATATGGTGTAACTGATGGCTCATTTAACCAGGTTACATCTCGCTGCTTCATATAGTTGACTAATATATGGTGTAACTGATGGCTCATTTAACCAGGTTACATCTCGCTGCTTCATATAGTTGACTAATATATGGTGTAACTGATGGCTCATTTAACCAGGTTACATCTTGCTGCTTCATATAGTTGACTAATATATGGTGTAACTGATGGCTCATTTAACCAATGGCTTATGATAATAGCCCTAACGGCTTAGAAAAATATTAAGTCCGGGAATAGGACGAAAATAAAACCAGCGTCATACGAAGGAAAAGTAATTATATATGTCAAAAATATTTTTCTTTGGAAAAAGTTTTTAAGACTTTGCATTATCTCCTAATATTTTATTATTGAAATAAATTAGTAGTAAATTCTTCCTAAGTATCTTTAAAATATTAAAAAGATTACAAGCAATGTGTCAATTGTTTTGAGAAAATAATTAAATACTTTAATATTAGTGTTCTCAAAATATTATTGAGCGCAGATAGAAAAAAATTGTGCTTTAAAAATGGGCAAACTAAAATACCGTCCAATAAAATATAGATTGTTATTCATGACTTTGTATTTTTATATCATTCAAAAATAACTTTAACACAGAAAAAGATGACAAACAAATTTCGTGAATATAATTAATACCTGTATTATTAGTCTTTTTCAAAGTATTGGTTATCTCAGATATAGAAAAATGTGTTTTAAGGAAGGAGAGACTAAAGTTTTTTGTTTTTGTCTTGTATTAACAAGCTTCGGTATACACAGCAATATGGAACTACCTTGTCCTATATGAAAGATTATACAGTGTAGATAACAAACTAGCTATATGTTCAAATCCACAAGGGCCGTGACGAGGATTCGAACCTGCGTCCGGGAGCATCCCAGATGCTGCCTTAATCGACTGAGCTACGACATGGTCAAAAGTAGAAACCAAAGTTCTACTGAACTTTCTGGATCCTGGAACCTCTCCGAGACACAAACCAGGGTTTTACACAACTCCCCCATGCACTCGAGCTATGTCAATAGGCCGTTCTCCCTCTTCGCCCTTACTTCATTACACACAGAAATCACAAATCCGTGATGCATCAAATAAACAGGTTCATTTAATGCATCACGGTTCACAAGGAGGTTCGAATCCTCGTTACGGCCCTTGTGTGATTTGTTCATATGATGCATCACGCAATTGTAGTGTCTGTGTGTAGCAATATGTTCACCTAACATTCCCAACTCACAGTATTGGGTGCACAATAAACTACCTCACAGGAGGAGTATGGGGTGCACAATAAACTACCTCACAGGAGGAGTATGGGGTGCACAATAAGCTACCTCACAGGAGGAGTATGGGGTGCACAATAAGCTACCTCACAGGAGGAGTATGGGGTGCACAATAAACTACCTCACAGGAGGAGTATAGGGTGCAGAATAAACTACCTCACAGGAGGAGTATGGGGTGCACAACAAACTACCTCACAGGATGAGTATGGGGTGCACAATAAACTACCTCACAGGAGTATGGGGTGCACAATAAACTACCTCACAGGATGAGTATGGGGTGCACAATAAACTACCTCTAACAGCCCATCCTTCAAAAATGGAAAAGTAAATGTAACAGCTCCATAAGTGCAATTATGTACTATGTATGACAGGAAATGTACTTATTTTCACTTAAGTATTAATTCGTAGTCAAATTATTTTGTTAATATTGGAGTTTACCTGAAAGCTGAATAGAAAACCACAACCTTACCTAACCGTCTTAGTTTTTGAAGACAAGTATTTTATTGCTTCTTAGTTACAGTTATACTTAACTTACAGCTTTATTGATATTACAGTTTTATAAAAGAAAATCTAAAGTATTTCAGTAAATTGTAAAGTAACTTATGATATTTTCAAATTTTGTATAAAATTTCTACATATTAATAAAATTTAAAAAGAAATTCCAAAAAATATAAAACTTTTGCCCATCGGCTTAAACTTAAAAATATTATACTAAATTCTGAGTGTCTTAACAGAAAAAGAAGAGAATAAATGGGGAGGTAAATGTAACAGCCCCATAATTCTAGTTATGAACTACGTATGACAGTAAGAAAATGTAATTAGTACTAAAACGAACTGTAAATTCGGAGGACGGGATGCCTTCTCACAGAGGAAGTATTGGGTGCACAATAAACTACCTCTCACAGGAGGAGTATGGGGTGCACAATAAACTACCTCACACAGGAGTATTGGGTGCACAATAAACTACCTCTCACAGGAGTATGGGGTGCACAATAAACTACCTCTCACAGGAGGAGTATGGGGTGCAAAATAAACTACCTCACAGGAGGAGTATGGGGTGCACAATAAGCTACCTCACAGGAGGAGTATGGGGTGCACAATATACTACCTCACAGGAGGAGTATGGGGTGCACAATAAACTACCTCACAGGAGTATGGGGTGCACAATAAACTACCTCACAGAAGCAGTATGGGGTGCACAATAAACTACCTCACAGGAGGAGTATGGGGTGCACAATAAACTATCTCACAGGAGGAGTATGGGGTGCACAATAAGCTACCTCACAGGAGGAGTATGGGGTTTACAATAAACTACCTCACTGGAGCAGTATGGGGTGCACAATAAACTACCTCACAGGAGCAGTATGGGGTTTACAATAAACTACCTCACTGGAGCAGTATGGGGTGCACAATATACTACCTCACAGGAGTATGGGGTGCACAATAAACTACCTCACAGGAGTATGGGGTGCACAATAAACTACCTCACTGGAGCAGTATGGGGTGCACAATAAACTACCACACAGGAGGAGTATGGGGTGCACAATAAACTACCTCACAGGAGCAGTATGGGGTGCACAATAAACTACCTCACAGGAGCAGTATGGGGTTTACAATAAACTACCTCACTGGAGCAGTATGGGGTGCACAATAAACTAGTCACTGTTGGCGGCCACAAATAATCATGAATATATTAATTTGGTGTTAGGCTTAATGCCTATTGACTTGAGATGGATTAGTTTAGGCCTCGACTGTAGCCTAGTGACCATCCAGCAAATTATTGTATACAACGAAAACCAGGTTACATCTCGCTGCTTCATATAGTTGACTAATATATGGTGTAACTGATGGCTCATTTAACCAGGTTACATCTCGCTGCTTCATATAGTTGACTAATATATGGTGTAACTGATGGCTCATTTAACCAGGTTACATCTCGCTGCTTCATATAGTTGACTAATATATGGTGTAACTGATGGCTCATTTAACCAGGTTACATCTCGCTGCTTCATATAGTTGACTAATATATGGTGTAACTGATGGCTCATTTAACCAGGTTACATCTCGCTGCTTCATATAGTTGACTAATATATGGTGTAACTGATGGCTCATTTAACCAGGTTACATCTCGCTGCTTCATATAGGTGACTAATATATGGTGTAACTGATGGCTCATTTAACCAGGTTACATCTCGCTGCTTCATATAGTTGACTAATATATGGTGTAACTGATGGCTCATTTAACCAGGTTACATCTCGCTGCTTCATATAGTTGACTAATATATGGTGTAACTGATGGCTCATTTAACCAGGTTACATCTCGCTGCTTCTTATAGTTGACTAATATATGGTGTAACTGATGGCTCATTTAACCAGGTTACATCTCGCTGCTTCATATAGTTGACTAATATATGGTGTAACTGATGGCTCATTTAACCAGGTTACATCTGGCTGCTTCATATAGTTGACTAATATATGGTGTAACTGATGGCTCATTTAACCAGGTTACGTCTCGCTGCTTCATATAGTTGACTAATATATGGTGTAACTGATGGCTCATTTAACCAGGTTACATCTCGCTGCTTCATATAGTTGACTAATATATGGTGTAACTGATGGCTCATTTAACCAGGTTACGTCTCGCTGCTTCATATAGTTGACTAATATATGGTGTAACTGATGGCTCATTTAACCAGGTTACATCTCGCTGCTTCATATAGTTGACTAATATATGGTGTAACTGATGGCTCATTTAACCAGGTTACATCTCGTTGCTTCCTATAGTTGACTAATATATGGTGTAACTGATGGCTCATTTAACCAGGTTACATCTCGCTGCTTCATATAGTTGACTAATATATGGTGTAACTGATGGCTCATTTAACCAGGTTACATCTCGCTGCTTCATATAGTTGACTAATATATGGTGTAACTGATGGCTCATTTAACCAGGTTACATCTCGCTGCTTCATATAGTTGACTAATATATGGTGTAACTGATGGCTCATTTAACCAGGTTACATCTCGCTGCTTCATATAGTTGACTAATATATGGTGTAACTGATGGCTCATTTAACCAGGTTACATCTCGCTGCTTCATATAGTTGACTAATATATGGTGTAACTGATGGCTCATTTAACCAATGGCTTATGATAATAGCCCTAACGGCTTAGAAAAATATTAAGTCCGGAAAGAGGACGAAAATAAAACCAGCGTCATACGAAGGAAAAGTAATTATATATGTCAAAAATGTTTATGCTTTGGAAAAAGTTTTTAAGACTTTGCATTATCTCTTAATATTTTATTATTGAAATAAATTAGTAGTAAATTCTTCCTAAGTATCTTTAAAATATTAAAAAGATTACAAGCAATGTGTCAATTGTTTTGAGAAAATAATTAAATACTTTAATATTAGTGTTCTCAAAATATTATTGAGCGCAGATAGAAAAAAATTGTGCTTTAAAAATGGGCAAACTAAAATACCGTCCAATAAAATATAGATTGTTATTCATGACTTTGTATTTTTATATCATTCAAAAATAACTTTAACACAGAAAAAGATGACAAACAAATTTCGTGAACATAATTAATACCTGTATTATTAGTCTTTTTCAAAGTATTGGTTATCTCAGATATAGAAAAATGTGTTTTAAGGAAGGAGAGACTAAAGTTTTTTGTTTTTGTCTTGTATTAACAAGCTTCGGTATACACAGCAATATGCTACTACCTTGTCCTATATGAAAGATTATACAGCGTAGATAACAAACTAGCTATATGTTCAAATCCACAAGGGCCTTGACGAGGATTCGAACCTGCGTCCGGGAGCATCCCAGTCGCTGCCGTAATCGACTGAGCTACGACATGGTCAAAAATAGTTGAAACCGAAGTTCTACTGAACTTACTGGATCCTGCAGCCTCTCCGAGGCACAAACCAGGGTTTTACACAACTCCCCCCTGCACTCGAGCTATGTCAATAGACCGTTCTCCCTCTTCGCCCTTATTTCATTACACACAGAAATCACAAATCCGTGATGCATCAAATAAACAGGTTCATTTAATGCATCACGGTTCACAAGGAGGTTCGAATCCTCGTTACGGCCCTTGTGTGATTTGTTCATATGATGCATCACGCAATTGTAGTGTCTGTGTGTAGCAATATGTTCACCTAACATTCCCAACTCACAGTATGGGGTGCACAATAAACTACCTCTCACAGAGGGAGTATGGGGTGCACAATAAACTACCTCTCACAGAGGGAGTATGGGGTGCACAATAAACTACCTCTCACAGGAGTATGGGGTGCACAATAAACTACCTCTCACAGAGGGAGTATGGGGTGCACAATAAACTACCTCTCACAGCCCATCCTTCAAAAATGGAAAAGTAAATGTAACAGCTCCATAAGTGCAATTATGTACTATGTATGACAGTCAGGAAATGTACTTATTTTCACTTAAGTATTAATTCGTAGTCAAATTATTTTGTTAATATTGGAGTTTACCTGAAAGCTGAATAGAAAACCACAACCTTACCTAACCGTCTTAGTTTTTGAAGACAAGTATTTTATTGCTTCTTAGTTACAGTTAAGACTTAACTTACAGCTTTATTGATATTACAGTTTTATAAAAAAAAATCTAAAGTATTTCAGTAAATTGTAAAGTAACTTATGATATTTTCAAATTTTGTATAAAATTTCTACATATTAATAAAATTTAAAAAGAAATTCCAAAAAATATAAAACTTTTGCCCATCGGCTTAAACTTAAAAATATTATACTAAATTCTGAGTGTCTTAACAGAAATAGAAGAGAATAAATGGGGAGGTAAATGTAACAGCCCCATAATTCTAGTTATGAACTACGTATGACAGTAAGAAAATGTAATTAGTACTAAAACGAACTGTAAATTTCGAGGACGGGATGCTTTCTCACAGAGGAAGTATTGGGTGCACAATAAACTACCTCTCACAGGAGGAGTATGGGGTGCACAATAAACTACCTCACACAGGAGTATTGGGTGCACAATAAACTACCTCTCACAGGAGTATGGGGTGCACAATAAACTACCTCTCATAGGTGGAGTATGGGGTGCACAATAAACTACCTCACAGGAGGAGTATGGGGTGCACAATAAACTACCTCACAGGAGGAGTATGGGGTGCACAATAAACTACCTCACAGGAGGAGTATGGGGTGCACAATAAACTACCTCACAGGAGGAGTATGGGGTGCACAATAAACTACCTCACAGGAGGAGTATGGGGTGCACAATAAGCCACCTCACAGGAGTATGGGGTGCACAATAAACTACCTCACAGGAGGAGTATGGGGTGCACAATAAACTAGCCACTGTTGGCTTCAACAAATAATCATGAATATATTAATTTGGTGTTAGGCTTAATGCCTATTGACTTGAGATGGATTAGTTTAGGCCTCGACTGTAGCCTAGTGACCAACCAGCAAATTATTGTATACAACGAAAACCAGGTTACATCTCGCTGCTTCATATAGTTGACTAATATATGGTGTAACTGATGGCTCATTTAACCAGGTTACATCTCGCTGCTTCATATAGTTGACTAATATATGGTGTAACTGATGGCTCACTTAACCAGGTTACATCTCGCTGCTTCATATAGTTGACTAATATATGGTGTAACTGATGGCTCATTTAACCAGGTTACATCTTGCTGCTTCATATAGTTGACTAATATATGGTGTAACTGATGGCTCATTTAACCAGGTTACATCTTGCTGCTTCATATAGTTGACTAATATATGGTGTAACTGATGGCTCATTTAACCAGGTTACATCTCGCTGCTTCATATAGTTGACTAATATATGGTGTAACTGATGGCTCATTTAACCAGGTTACATCTCGCTGCTTCATATAGTTGACTAATATATGGTGTAACTGATGGCTCATTTAACCAGGTTACATCTCGCTGCTTCATATAGTTGACTAATATATGGTGTAACTGATGGCTCATTTAACCAATGGCTTATGATCATAGCCCTAACGGTTTACAAAAATATGATATTTCCTACGATGGAATTGGCAAAACAATGTCATGCGAAGGAAAAGTAATAATATATATAAAAAATATTGATGCTTTTGGTAAAAGTTTTAAATACTTTGCATTATCTCTTAATATTTTATTATTAAATCAAATTATTGGTAAATTCTTCCTAAGTATCTTTAAAATATTAAAAAGACTATAAGCAGTTTTTTAATTGTTTTGAGAAAATAATTAATTTCTTCAATATTAGTGTTCTCAAAATATTATTGAGCGCAGATAGAAAAAAATTGTGCTTTAAAAATGGGCAAACTAAAATACCGTCCAATAAAATATAGATTGTTATTCATGACTTTGTATTTTTATATCATTCAAAAATAACTTTAACACAGAAAAAGATGACAAACAAATTTCGTGAATATAATTAATACCTGTATTATTAGTCTTTTTCAAAGTATTGGTTATCTCAGATATAGAAAAATGTGTTTTAAGGAAGGATAGACTAAAGTTTTTTGTTTTTGTCTTGTATTAACAAGCTTCGGTATACACAGCAATATGCTACTACCTTGTCCTATATGAAAGATTATACAGTGTAGATAACAAACTAGCTATATGTTCAAATCCACAAGGGCCGTGACGAGGATTCGAACCTGCGTCCGGGAGCATCCCAGTCGCTGTTGTAATCGACTGAGCTACGACATGGTCAAAAAGAGTTGAAACCGAAGTTCTACTGAACTTACTGGATCCTGCAGCCTCTCCGAGACACAAACCAGGGTTTTACACAACTCCCCCATGGACTCGAGCTATGTCAATAGGCAGTTCTCCCTCTTCGCCCTTACTTCATTACACACAGAAATCACAAATCCGTGATGCATCAAATGAACAGGTTCATTTGATGCATCACGGTTCACAAGGAGGTTCGAATCCTCGTCACGGCCCTTGTGTATTTGTTCATTTGATGCATCACGCAATTGTGATTTCTGTGTGTAGCAATATGTTCACCTAACGTTCTCATCTCACAGTATGGGGTGCACAATAAACTATCTCTCACAGAGGGAGTATGGGGTGCACAATAAACTACCTCTCACAGAGGGAGTATGGGGTGCACAATAAACTATCTCTCACAGAGGGAGTATGGGGTGCACAATAAACTACCTCTCACAAGAGGAGTATGGGGTGCACAATAAACTACCTCTCACAGAGGGAGTATGGGGTGCACAATAAACTATCTCTCACAGAGGGAGTATGGGGTGCACAATAAACTACCTCACAGGAGGAGTATGGGGTGCACAATAAACTAGTCACTGTTGGCGGCCACAAATAATCATGAATATATTAATTTGGTGTTAGGCTTAATGCCTATTGACTTGAGATGGATTAGTTTAGGCCTCGACTGTAGCCTAGTAACCAACCAGCAAATTATTGTATACAACGAAAACCAGGTTACATCTCGCTGCTTCATATAGTTGACTAATATATGGTGTAACTGATGGCTCATTTAACCAGGTTACATCTCGCTGCTTCATATAGTTGACTAATATATGGTGTAACTGATGGCTCATTTAACCAGGTTACATCTCGCTGCTTCATATAGTTGACTAATATATGGTGTAACTGATGGCTCGTTTAACCAGGTTACATCTCGCTGCTTCATATAGTTGACTAATATATGGTGTAACTGATGGCTCATTTAACCAGGGTACATCTCGCTGCTTCATATAGTTGACTAATATATGGTGTAACTGATGGCTCATTTAACCAGGTTACATCTCGCTGCTTCATATAGTTGACTAATATATGGTGTAACTGATGGCTCATTTAACCAGGTTACATCTTGCTGCTTCATATAGTTGACTAATATATGGTGTAACTGATGGCTCATTTAACCAGGTTACATCTCGCTGCTTCATATAGTTGACTAATATATGGTGTAACTGATGGCTCATTTAACCAGGTTACATCTCGCTGCTTCATATAGTTGACTAATATATGGTGTAACTGATGGCTCATTTAACCAGGTTACATCTCGCTGCTTCATATAGTTGACTAATATATGGTGTAACTGATGGCTCATTTAACCAATGGCTTATGATCATAGCCCTAACGGCTTACAAAAATATGATATTTCCTACGATGGAATTGGCAAAACAATGTCATGCGAAGGAAAAGTAATAATATATATAAAAAATATTGATGCTTTTGGTAAAAGTTTTAAATACTTTGCATTATCTCTTAATATTTTATTATTAAATCAAATTATTGGTAAATTCTTCCTAAGTATCTTTAAAATATTAAAAAGACTATAAGCAGTTTTTTAATTGTTTTGAGAAAATAATTAATTTCTTCAATATTAGTGTTCTCAAAATATTATTGAGCGCAGATAGAAAAAAATTGTGCTTTAAAAATGGGCAAACTAAAATACCGTCCAATAAAATATAGATTGTTATTCATGACTTTGTATTTTTATATCATTCAAAAATATCTTTAACACAGAAAAAGATGACAAACAAATTTCGTGAACATAATTAATACCTGTATTATTAGTCTTTTTCAAAGTATTGGTTATCTCAGATATAGAAAAAATGTGTTTTTACGAAGGATAGACTAAAGGTTTTTTTGTTTTGTATTACCAAGCTTTGGTATACACAGCAATATGCTACTACCTTGTCCTATATGAAAGATTATACAGTGTAGATAACAAACTAGTTATATGTTCAAATCCACAAGGGCCGTGACGTGGATTCGAACCTGCGTCCGAGAGCATCCCAGTCGCTGCCTTAATCGACTGAGCTACGACATGGTCAAAAAGAGTTGAAACCGAAGTTCTACTGAACTTACTGGATCCTGCAGCCTCTCCGAGACACAAACCAGGGTTTTACACAACTCCCCCATAGACTCGAGCTATGTTAATAGGCCGTTCTCCCTCTTCGCCCTTACTTCATTACACACAGAAATCACAAATCCGTGATGCATCAAATAAACAGGTTCATTTAATGCATCACGGTTCACAAGGAGGTTCGAATCCTCGTCACGGCCCTTGTGTGATTTGTTCATATGATGCATCACGCAATTGTAGTGTCTGTGTGTAGCAATATGTTCACCTAACATTCCCAACTCACAGTATGGGGTGCACAATAAACTACCTCTCACAGCCCATCCTTCAAAAATGGAAAAGTAAATGTAACAGCTCCATAAGTGCAATTATGTACTATGTATGACAGTCAGGAAATGTACTTATTTTCACTTAAGTATTAATTCGTAGTCAAATTATTTTGTTAATATTGGAGTTTACCTGAAAGCTGAATAGAAAACCACAACCTTACCTAACCGTCTTAGTTTTTGAAACAAGTATTTTATTGCTTCTTAGTTACGGTTAATACTTAACTTACAGCTTTATTGATATTACAGTTTTATAAAAAAAAATCTAAAGTATTTCAGTAAATTGTAAAGTAACTTATGATATTTTCAAATTTTGTATAAAATTTCTACATAATAATAAAATTTAAAAAGAAATTCCAAAAAATATAAAACTTTTGCCCATCGGCTTAAACTTAAAAATATTATACTAAATTCTGAGTGTCTTAACAGAAAAAGAAGAGAATAAATGGGGAGGTAAATGTAGCAGCCCCATAATTCTAGTTATGAACTACGTATGACAGTAAGAAAATGTAATTAGTACTAAAACGAACTGTAAATTCGGAGGACGGGATGCCTTCTCACAGAGGAAGTATTGGGTGCACAATAAACTACCTCTCACAGGAGGAGTATGGGGTGCACAATAAACTACCTCACACAGGAGTATTGGGTGCACAATAAACTACCTCTCACAGGAGTATGGGGTGCACAATAAACTACCTCTCACAGGAGGAGTATGGGGTGCAAAATAAACTACCTCACAGGAGGAGTATGGGGTGCACAATAAGCTACCTCACAGGAGGAGTATGGGGTGCACAATATACTACCTCACATGAGAAGTATGGGGTGCACAATAAACTACCTCACAGGAGTATGGGGTGCACAATAAACTACCTCACAGGAGCAGTATGGGGTGCACAATAAACTACCTCACAGGAGGAGTATGGGGTGCACAATAAACTATCTCACAGGAGGAGTATGGGGTGCACAATAAGCTACCTCACAGGAGGAGTATGGGGTGCACAATATACTACCTCACAGGAGGAGTATGGGGTGCACAATAAACTACCTCACAGGAGTATGGGGTGCACAATAAACTACCTCACTGGAGCAGTATGGGGTGCACAATAAACTACCACACAGGAGGAGTATGGGGTGCACAATAAACTACCTCACAGGAGCAGTATGGGGTGCACAATAAACTACCTCACAGGAGCAGTATGGGGTGCACAATAAACTACCTCACTGGAGCAGTATGGGGTGCACAATAAACTAGTCACTGTTGGCGGCCACAAATAATCATGAATATATTAATTTGGTGTTAGGCTTAATGCCTATTGACTTGAGATGGATTAGTTTAGGCCTCGACTGTAGCCTAGTGACCAACCAGCAAATTATTGTATACAACGAAAACCAGGTTACATCTCGCTGCTTCATATAGTTGACTAATATATGGTGTAACTGATGGCTCATTTAACCAGGTTACATCTCGCTGCTTCATATAGTTGACTAATATATGGTGTAACTGATGGCTCATTTAACCAGGTTACATCTCGCTGCTTCATATAGTTGACTAATATATGGTGTAACTGATGGCTCATTTAACCAGGTTACATCTCGCTGCTTCATATAGTTGACTAATATATGGTGTAACTGATGGCTCATTTAACCAGGTTACATCTCGCTGCTTCATATAGTTGACTAATATATGGTGTAACTGATGGCTCATTTAACCAGGTTACATCTCGCTGCTTCATATAGTTGACTAATATATGGTGTAACTGATGGCTCATTTAACCAATGGCTTATGATAATAGCCCTAACGGCTTAGAAAAATATTAAGTCCGGGAATAGGACGAAAATAAAACCAGCGACATACGAAGGAAAAGTAATTATATATGTCAAAAATATTTTTCTTTGGAAAAAGTTTTTAAGACTTTGTATTATCTCCTAATATTTTATTATTGAAATAAATTAGTAGTAAATTCTTCCTAAGTATCTTTAAAATATTAAAAAGATGACAAGCAATGTGTCAATTGTTTTGAGAAAATAATTAAATACTTTAATATTAGTGTTCTCAAAATATTATTGAGCGCAGATAGAAAAAAATTGTGCTTTAAAAATGGGCAAACTAAAATACCGTCCAATAAAATATAGATTGTTATTCATGACTTTGTATTTTTATATCATTCAAAAATATCTTTAACACAGAAAAAGATGACAAACAAATTTCGTGAACATAATTAATACCTGTATTATTAGTCTTTTTCAAAGTATTGGTTATCTCAGATATAGAAAAAATGTGTTTTTACGAAGGATAGACTAAAGGTTTTTTTGTTTTGTATTACCAAGCTTTGGTATACACAGCAATATGCTACTACCTTGTCCTATATGAAAGATTATACAGTGTAGATAACAAACTACTTATATGTTCAAATCCACAAGGGCCGTGACGTGGATTCGAACCTGCGTCCCAGAGCATCCCAGTCGCTGCCTTAATCGACTTAGCTACATGGTCAAAAAGAGTTGAAACCGAAGTTCTACTGAACTTACTGGATCCTGCAGCCTCTCCGAGACACAAACCAGGGTTTTACACAACTCCCCCATGGACTCGAGCTATGTCAATAGACCGTTCTCCCTTTTCGCCCTAATTTCATTACACACAGAAATCACAAATCCGTGATGCATCAAATAAACAGGTTCATTTAATGCATCACGGTTCACAAGGAGGTTCGAATCCTCGTTACGGCCCTTGTGTGATTTGTTCATATGATGCATCACGCAATTGTAGTGTCTGTGTGTAGCAATATGTTCACCTAACATTCCCAACTCACAGTATGGGGTGCACAATAAACTACCTCACAGGAGCAGTATGGGGTGCACAATAAACTACCTCACAGGAGTATGGGGTGCACAATAAACTACCTCACAGGAGCAGTATGGGGTGCACAATAAACTACCTCTCACAGCCCATCCTTCAAAAATGGAAAAGTAAATGTAACAGCTCCATAAGTGCAATTATGTACTATGTATGACAGTCAGGAAATGTACTTATTTTCACTTAAGTATTAATTCGTAGTCAAATTATTTTGTTAATATTGGAGTTTACCTGAAAGCTGAATAGAAAACCACAACCTTACCTAACCGTCTTAGTTTTTGAAGACAAGTATTTTATTGCTTCTTAGTTACAGTTAATACTTAACTTACAGCTTTATTGATATTACAGTTTTATAAAAAAAATCTAAAGTATTTCAGTAAATTGTAAAGTAACTTATGATATTTTCAAATTTTGTATAAAATTTCTACATATTAATAAAATTTAAAAAGAAATTCCAAAAAATATAAAACTTTTGCCCATCGGCTTAAACTTAAAAATATTATACTAAATTCTGAGTGTCTTAACAGAAAAAGAAGAGAATTAATGGGGAGGTAAATGTAACAGCCCCATATTTCTAGTTATGAACTACGTATGACAGTAAGAAAATGTAATTAGTACTAAAACGAACTGTAAATTCGGAGGACGGGATGCCTTCTCACAGAGGAAGTATTGGGTGCACAATAAACTACCTCTCACAGGAGGAGTATGGGGTGCACAATAAACTACCTCACACAGGAGTATTGGGTGCACAATAAACTACCTCTCACAGGAGTATGGGGTGCACAATAAACTACCTCTCATAGGTGGAGTATGGGGTGCACAATAAACTACCTCACAGGAGGAGTATGGGGTGCACAATAAACTACCTCCCATAGGTGGAGTATGGGGTGCACAATAAACTACCTCACAGGAGGAGTATGGGGTGCACAATAAACTACCTCACAGGAGGAGTATGGGGTGCACAATAAACTACCTCACAGGAGGAGTATGGGGTGCACAATAAGCTACCTCACAGGAGGAGTATGGGGTGCACAATATACTACCTCACAGGAGTATGGGGTGCACAATAAACTACCTCACAGGAGTATGGGGTGCACAATAAACTACCTCACAGGAGCAGTATGGGGTGCACAATAAACTACCTCACAGGAGGAGTATGGGGTGCACAATAAACTACCTCACAGGTGCAGTATGTGGTGCACAATAAACTACCTCACAGGAGCAGTATGGGGTGCACAATAAACTACCTCACAGGAGCAGTATGGGGTGCACAATAAACTACCTCACAGGAGCAGTATGGGGTGCACAATAAACTACCTCACAGGAGCAGTATGGGGTGCACAATAAACTACCTCACAGGAGGAGTATGGGGTGCACAATAAACTACCTCACAGGAGCAGTATGGGGTGCACAATAAACTACCTCACAGGAGCAGTATGGGGTGCATAATAAACTACCTCACAGGAGGAGTATGGGGTGCACAATAAACTAGTCACTGTTGGCTTCAACAAATAATCATGAATATATTAATTTGGTGTTAGGCTTAATGCCTATTGACTTGAGATGGATTAGTTTAGGCCTCGACTGTAGCCTAGTGACCAACCAGCAAATTATTGTATACAACGAAAACCAGGTTACATCTCGCTGCTTCATATAGTTGACTAATATATGGTGTAACTGATGGCTCATTTAACCAGGTTACATCTCGCTGGTTCATATAGTTGACTAATATATGGTGTAACTGATGGCTCATTTAACCAGGTTACATCTCGCTGCTTGATATAGTTGACTAATATATGGTGTAACTGATGGCTCATTTAACCAGGTTACATCTCGCTGCTTCATATAGTTGACTAATATATGGTGTAACTGATGGCTCATTTAACCAGGTTACATCTCGCTGCTTCATATAGTTGACTAATATATGGTGTAACTGATGACTCATTTAACCAGGTTACATCTCGCTGCTTCATATAGTTGACTAATATATGGTGTAACTGATGGCTCATTTAACCAGGTTACATCTCGCTGCTTCATATAGTTGACTAATATATGGTGTAACTGATGGCTCATTTAACCAGGTTACATCTCGCTGCTTCATATAGTTGACTAATATATGGTGTAACTGATGGCTCATTTAACCAATGGCTTATGATAATAGCCCTAACGGCTTAGAAAAATATTAAGTCCGGGAATAGGACGAAAATAAAACCAGCGTCATACGAAGGAAAAGTAATTATATATGTCAAAATATTTTTCTTTGGAAAAAGTTTTTAAGACTTTGCATTATCTCCTAATATTTTATTATTGAAATAAATTAGTAGTAAATTCTTCCTAAGTATCTTTAAAATATTAAAAAGATTACAAGCAATGTGTCAATTGTTTTGAGAAAATAATTAAATACTTTAAAATTAGTGTTCTCAAAATATTATTGAGCGCAGATAGAAAAAAATTGTGCTTTAAAAATGGGCAAACTAAAATACCGTCCAATAAAATATAGATTGTTATTCATGACTTTGTATTTTTATATCATTCAAAAATAACTTTAACACAGACAAAGATGACAAACAAATTTCGTGAACATAATTAATACCTGTATTATTAGTCTTTTTCAAAGTATTGGTTATCTCAGATATAGAAAAATGTGTTTTAAGGAAGGAGAGACTAAAGTTTTTTGTTTTTGTCTTGTATTAACAAGCTTCGGTATACACAGCAATATGCTACTACCTTGTCCTATATGATAGGTTATACAGTATAGATAATAAACTAGCTATATGTTCAGCTAATATACCCTCCTCACAGGATGGTTAGTCATACATGGAATCAAGGGAGAAAATACCTGGTGTGTCTTCAGCTGTGGTGGGCTCCTGGTGTGTCTTCAGCCGTGGTGGGCTCCTGGTGTGTGTCCTCAGCCGTGGTGGGCTCCTGGTGTGTCTTCAGCCGTGGTGGGCTCCTGGTGTGTGTCCTCAGCCGTGGTGGGCTCCTGGTGTGTGCCCTCAGCCGTGGTGGGCTCCTGGTGTGTGCCCTCAGCCATGGTGGGCTCCTGGTGTGTGTCCTCAGCCGTGGTGGGCTCCTGGTGTGTGTCCTCAGCCGTGGTGGGCTCCTGGTGTGTGTCTTCAGCCGTGGTGGGCTCCTGGTGTGTTCTCAGCCGTGGTGGGCATCTGGTGTGTGTCTTCAGCCGTGGTGGGCTCCTGGTGTGTGTCCTCAGCCGTGGTGGGCACCTGGTGTGTGTCCTCAGCCGTGGTGGGCTCCTGGTGTGTGTCCTCAGCCGTGGTGGGCTCCTGGTGTGTGTCCTCAGCCGTGGTGGGCTCCTGGTGTGCCCTCAGCCGTGGTGGGCTCCTGGTGTGTGTCCTCAGCCGTGGTGGGCTCCAGGTGTGCCCTCAGCCGTGGTGGGCTCCTGGTGTGTGTCCTCAGCCGTGGTGGGCTCATGGTGTGTGTCCTCAGCCATGGTGGGCTCCTGGTGTGTCCACAGCCGTGGTGGGCTCCTGGTGTGTCCTCAGCCGTGGTGGGCACCTTGTGTGCCCTCAGCCGTGGTGGGCTCCTGGTTTGCCCTCAGCCGTGGTGGGCTCCTGGTGGGCCCTCAGCTGTGGTGGGCTCCTGGTGTGTCCTCAGCCGTGGTGGGCACCTGGTGTGTGTGTCCTCAGCCGTGGTGGGCACCTGGTGTGTGTCCTCAGCCGTGGTGGGCACCTGGTGTGTGTGTCCTCAGCCGTGGTGGGCACCTGGTGTGTGTCCTCAGCCGTGGTGGGCACCTGGTGTGTGTCCTCAGCCGTGGTGGGCTCCTGGTGGGCCCTCAGCCGTGGTGGGCTTCTGGTGTGTGTCCTCAGCCGTGGTGGGCTCCTGGTGTGTCCTCAGCCGTGGTGGGCTCCTGGTGTGTCCTCAGCCGTGGTGGGCACCTGGTGGGTGTCCTCAGCCGTGGTGGGCTCCTTGTGTGTGTCCTCAGCCGTGGTGGGCTCCTGGTGTGTCGTCAGCCGTGGGGGGCACCTGGTGTGTGCCCTCAGCCGTGGTGGGCACCTGGTGGGTGTCCTCAGCCGTGGTGGGCTCCTGGTATGTGTCCTCAGCCGTGGTGGGCTCCTGGTGTGTGCCCTCCGCCGTGGTGGGCTCCTGTTGTGTGCCCTCAGCCGTGGTGGGCTCCTGTTGTGTCCTCAGCCGTGGTGGGCTCCTGTTGTGTGCCCTCAGCCGTGGTGGGCACCTGGTGTGTGCCCTCAGCCGTGGTGGGCTCCTGGTATGTGTCCTCAGCCGTGGTGGGCTCCTGGTGTGTGCCCTCAGCCGTGGTGGGCTCCTGGTGTGTGCCCTCAGCCGTGGTGGGCTCCTGGTGTGTGCCCTCAGCCGTGGTGGGCACCTGGTGTGTGCCCTCAGCCGTGGTGGGCTCCTGGTGTGTGCCCTCAGCCGTGGTGGGCTCCTGGTGTGTGTCCTCAGCCGTGGTGGGCTCCTGGTGTGTGCCCTCAGCCGTGGTGGGCTCCTGGTGTGTGCCCTCAGCCTTTGTGGGCTCCTGGTGGGTGTCCTCAGCCGTGGTGGGCTCCTGGTGTGTGTCCTCAGCCGTGGTGGGCACCTGGTGTGTGCCCTCAGCCGTGGTGGGCTCCTGGTGTGTGCCCTCAGCCGTGGTGGGCACCTGGTGTGTGCCCTCAGCCGTGGTGGGCTCCTGGTGTGTCCGGACATATAATTCTCGGTTCTAAACAAGTCATAGCTCTTTATACTTCTGCTCTATGGCCTTTGGGTGTCAGTAACTGCTTCTCTGTCTTCTCTAATTTCCTGAAATATTGCGGCTTTTACTGCAGAGATTGGAATGTCCATATTAAACTCAATTCCACGCTTATCACATGCAGGTTTAGCCTCCTTGTCTGTGTCATCATGCTTGTTACGGGCACTATGGGTCGTAACCGGGTTCTTGATGGATGAACCTAAGTGATAGTATCCGACCCCAAGTCGGTAGTGGCTTTCAAGGAGTTGACTAGGTAATGCAATATATAAAAGAGGGGGGGGGGGGCGGGGGGACTAACGCAACATTGATTCCTTTATCAATATATTCCCATCACCTTAAATAGAAACATAAATATGAAATATTACTACACTTAGATGATGTATATACAGGTGTCGCTCTGACATAGGACACTGAACACTCCACGACGCTAACACAATACAGCCTTCGACGATCTTCGTGTTTACCCAACACACAGTACCGTTCCCGACCTTACCGGCCACAGTACTGGGAAACACTGGCGAGTCTACCTTTGCCGTGGGCCAGTCTACCGGCGGTCTCACGAGGCGCCTCTCTGCCCACAACCACTCTCCAGTCTAGTGCTGACAGAGAACCTCAGCCACGCGCTGATTGGGGCCTCTACACGGACACATACAGGGGTACCGCACCCCTGGCAGAGAGCCTCAGCCACGCGGGCCTCTACACGGACACATACAGGGGTACCGCACCCCTGGCAGAGAGCCTCAGCCACGCGCTGATTGGGGCCTCTACACTGACACATACAGGGGTACCGCACCCCTGGCAGAGAGCCTCAGCCACGCGGGCCTCTACACTGACACATACAGGGGTACCGCACCCCTGGCAGAGAGCCTCAGCCACGCGGGCCTCTACACTGACACATACAGGGGTACCGCACCCCTGGCAGAGAGCCTCAGCCACGCGGGCCTCTACACTGACACATACAGGGGTACCGCACCCCTGGCAGAGAGCCTCAGCCACGCGGGCCTCTACACTGACACATACAGGGGTACCGCACCCCTGGCAGAGAGCCTCAGCCACGCGGGCCTCTACACTGACACATACAGGGGTACCGCACCCCTGGCAGAGAGCCTCAGCCACGCGGGCCTCTACACTGACACATACAGGGGTACCGCACCCCTGGCAGAGAGCCTCAGCCACGCGGGCCTCTACACTGACACATACAGGGGTACCGCACCCCTGGCAGAGAGCCTCAGCCACGCGGGCCTCTACACTGACACATACAGGGGTACCGCACCCCTGGCAGGAGCCTCTAGCGACGGGCTAGTAACGCTCCTCAAAGACACCAAAATCCATTTGTCAGATCGAGGTTGGAGAAATAGCAACTGGAAGCTAGCCTCGAGAAGATCTCATTTTGATTGAACATTGGTTCAACATCAAACTCAATGATGGAATTCAACTTGCTGAAGTGGAGGCAGATGCGCACACCTCCCCCAGGCTTCTTCACTAACACCATCGGGCTGGAGTACGGGGAGGTCGACTTCTCTATTACTCACGCGTTAATCATAGATGCCAGTTCTTCTCTCACCTGTGGTACAAGGTGATGAGGAACAGGATATGGTTTTGTTCGTACCGCTTGTTGCTCTAGCAAAGGTATGCGGTAACCCTCTACCTTTGCTACCTTAGTGACGTCAGAGAGTACCTCCTTGTACTCTGCTACCAGTCGAGTAACCTGGTCGACTTGATCTTCAGACAGCTGATCACCAACCTTAACATCTCAGTGTGTCTCCTGCTGCTGTTGATTGAAGAGACCTGGCTGACCTGCCTCCTCGTCGGCGGTTATCACTGAGACACCGGCGATCGTTGCTGAGAGCAGAGGGTGGTCGCCCGGCCCTGTCGATATCGAGCCCCGCGGTCCTCTCCTGTTCTTACGTCTTACATAATACGACACACGACACACTCCGCAAATACGACACCTACTCTGGTCAAGACTATCTCATGAAGACCACCTCAACAACAGCACGGCTCAGCCAAAGTCTCAGGCAAAGAAAAAACGGAAAACCTAGAGGTCTACACTAACCCACCAGCTCCATAACTGGTACAGCCAGCCCTCCAGGACTGAACACCACCATGAACACCCCAGCCATCGCCAGAGCTCTAGTATCAGCAACTGATACAGATAATGACTCCAAAGAGCCTCCACTTACGGGCTCGCCATAGCCCGTGCTACTGGAACTTATCGTTCTAAGTAGCTGAATCTAAAACAACAACAACAATGACACAAGGAAGGTCAGGAGGCCACGAAGAAGGTCAGGAGGACACGAGGAAGGTCAGGAGGTCACAAGGAAGGTCAAGAGGACACAGGGAAGGTCAGGAGGTCACAAGGAAGGTCAGGAGGACACGAGGAAGGTCAGGAGGACACGAGGAAGGTCAGGAGGACACGAGGGAGGTCAGGAGGACACGAGGAAGGTCAGGAGGACACGAGGGAGGTCAGGAGGACACGAGGAAGGTCAGGAGGTCACAAGGAAGGTCAAGAGGACACGAGGGAGGTCAGGAGGACACGAGGGAGGTCAGGAGGACACGAGGAAGGTCAGGAGGACACGAGGGAGGTCAGGAGGACACGAGGGAGGTCAGGAGGACACGAGGGAGGTCAGGAGGACACGAGGAAGGTCAGGAGGACACGAGGGAGGTCAGGAGGACACGAGGAAGGTCAGGAGGACACGAGGGAGGTCAGGAGGACACGAGGGAGGTCAGGAGGACACGAGGAAGGTCAGGAGGACACGAGGGAGGTCAGGAGGACACGAGGGAGGTCAGGAGGACACGAGGAAGGTCAGGAGGACACGAGGAAGGTCAGGAGGACACGAGGGAGGTCAGGAGGACACGAGGGAGGTCAGGAGGACACGAGGAAGGTCAGGAGGACACGAGGAAGGTCAGGAGGACACGAGGGAGGTCAGGAGGACACGAGGGAGGTCAGGAGGACACGAGGAAGGCCAGGAGGACACGAGGAAGGTCAGGAGGACACGAGGAGGTGTTACGGTATCACCACCTTCACTGGAGTAAGGAGTGGCGATTTCGGCGCCATCTATGAGTCGGCATCTCTGTTCGCCTCATATTGGACGCTACGTGGACAACGCCATCTGTTGGTGGTGGAGTGGCAGCGATGTAATGTCGCTGGTTTCCTGCCTGAGTCAGAAAGAGAAGTCAGTGTAGATGACCTGTGGTGGGTGGCGTGTCACGATGAGCGTCATCTAGGTTGTGGCTACAGAGCATAATGTCAACTCCCCAGTGAGTGTTACCTTATGGTTTCCCCAGTGTACCGTCCATCTCATTAATGACGTTTTTATGTCCACAGAAGTGACGTGTGGAGGCAGTTGTGGTGAGGAAGACAGTTTACCTTGGGCAGTCCCCGTACCCTTAGCTTGGTCCTGGAAGACGACTAAGTAAGGCGGAGTCGATCTGAGCAGTGTGTTAGCTGCTGGTATACGCAGTGTTGGTAAAGATCAGCGTACCCGGGATTGGCCTGGAAGAGTTGTAGACGACAGTGAGGTGCCTATTGTGAAGTGCTGCTACCAAGCTGCTGGAGGCTTCTGCCAGGGTGTTTACTACCCCTTGTTAATGGTTGCTTGAGACCCCTGTCAGCGTGTTGCTGAAGTCCTCTGCCAGTGCTGGAGAGCACAGGTGGGGGTGTAGGCACCTCGTGAGACTGTACGGGGTGGACTGGCCCACGTATACGGTGAACTCGCCAGTGTTGTCCAGTACAAGTGGACAAGGTACTGAACGGTGGAAACACTGGAGTTGACGAACACTGTAAACGCATTTGTGTCTTGCGTGAAAGTGACACTATTGTATATAAGTGTGTATATATATATATATATATATATATTATTAAATATGACCGAAAAAGTAAGATTAATAATTCTAACACGAATTTTCTCAATCTTTCGTACATTACGCTTCACTGTTGGAGGTAAATCAAAAATCACTTCTCCAAAATTCATTTTTATTTCTAGTCTGACGCGACACGGGCGCGTTTCGTAAAACTTATTACATTTTCAAATACTTCACAAATACACAACTGATTAGAACTTACGTAACGTAAGAACGTAAAATTAGAACGAATTAGAACGTAAGTTCTAATCAGTTGTGTATTTGTGAAGTCTTTGAAAATGTAATAAGTTTTACGAAACGCGCCCGTGTCGCGTCAGACTAGAAATAAAAATGAATTTTGGAGAAGTGATTTTTGATTTACCTCCAACAGTGAAGCGTAATGTACGAAAGATTGAGAAAATTCGTGTTAGAATTATTAATCTTACTTTTTCGGTCATATTTAATAATATATGTTGTGACGGTAACGCGTTGGTGTTCGGCTGTTTAAGGCTAGGGGTATGGCCTCGTCACATAGTTATAAAAAAAAATAGAAAAACTGGAACTTCGTCTGTGGTAAGGTAAGGAGAAGACACACAAAACACAAGTAAACTTTAACAATGAAATTTTAATTACGTTAAATAAAACAAAACATGAAAATAATGCACAAACAAATTCTTATAATAAAATCAATGAATCAAAATAATAAGAATACTTAAATGACAAAATGAAAGTTACGTTAAGGCAAAATAACAAGAAGTGCAATACAACAGTAAGTGGGAGGTGCTGGAATATTGGCTTAAAGCCACCACCTCTCTCAGTACACGCTAACGTCTAGCTGGGAGGAGTGCTGGCTACGAAAGCACGGAACATTCTGAGGACTGATGTTGGGGCGACCCCAGACATCGGGTAGTATTGGGGGGCGAGTGCAGGTGCAGCCAGACCGGCGACCAATCAGCGGAGTCGTAGCGATCAACGGGTAGTTTGGTGGTTGGAGTTCGAACAGGTGGCTGGTTGCATACGTTTCTGCTCACCCTGGCAAGCCTTGCTGGTGTTTGTTGTCGTTGTTGGACATTTCTTCCATAGTCTTTTATATAGTTGTGAAGACGTAATTTTGGAGGGAAGAGCAGGCTCAATCTCTTGAAGGAGATTATCGTCACAACTCTCCCCCGAAGCCTGCGGTTCTGGAAGAAGTACGTCGTTATGTGGTGGAGTAATGGATGGAGTTGCTTCTACTTCATAAACTCTGGAGAGATCATGGGCTAAGATGTTGTCAGACTCTTGGTATAGCGTGTCTCCAGGTTGAATTTCTGCAGGTAGCAAGCCCATAGTAGAAGACGTTGAGATGAGAAGTGGGCGTGCTGCAGGAGGTGTAGGGTGGTGTGGTCCGTATTGATGGTGGACCGAGCACTTTTCAGGTGTGGAGTGAAGTGCTGAAGCTTCAGGATGAGGAAGAGTAGCTCCTTGCCAATTGTTCCGTCGTTCCTTGTAGCAGTAGTTGCTGACAGGTGAATTCTTCTCGCCTCGTTGCTGCATCACGACACCACCATCGTCGGTACCATTGGCGTCGACATGGAGGATGTAGGGCTTATCTGACGAGGTGAGAGTGGAATTAGAAGAGGGCATAGGAGCACGATTATTATCCTGAAAGCATTTGGGAAGATCATTAAGGATTTTGGAATTAGAAAGCGCCGACTCCTTGTCAGTGCTTTCGGGAGAAGAAGCCGGGATGGTCTCACTGTGGATGTAGGGTTCTGTGAAGGTAGAACAATTAATCAAGACAGTGGGAGGAGTACCATTATATTGCTTCAGGAGGTTGACGTGGCACAGCTGGGTCTTCCGCCGCCTATCTGGAGTCTCTATCACATAATTATTATTATTCCTGCACTCTTTGACGCAGTAGGGTCCTGAAAATCTGTTTTGTAAAGGTGAACCTGGGATAGGGAAATAAGCAAGGACGAAGTCTCCCGGCTTGAATTTTCTTACTTTGCTGGTCTGGTCGTAATGAGTCTTCGTTCTCACCTGGGCTTTCAATAGATTATCATGAGCAAAGCGGTGGACTCTCTCTAGAATGTGTTGAAGGTTTTGAAGAAACTGGGGCACATTCTGATGCTCACTGAAGGTGGCATCTCTGAGAGAGTCTTTGAAAGCCTTAAGGGGAGTACGGCACTTACGGCCGTAGAGCATCTCATAAGGAGATACTCCTAGGGACTCATTGGGGAGACTTCTGAAAATACACATTATTAGGTCAATCTGCTTATCCCAATCCTTTGAGGTTTCACTACAAAACTTTTTCAAGAGTGCTTTGATGGTCTGATGACTACGTTCAAGAGAACCCTGTGAAGCAGGATGATAGGGGCTGGACAATACCTGTTTGATGTTGAACTCCTCCAGTGTCCTTTTGAAGAGATCACTGGTGAAGTTGGTGCCACAGTCACTTTGAATCTCCCTGGGAAATCCGTATTGAGTGAAGATCTTCAATAGATGTTTGATAACCGTAGCAGCCGTGATGTTCTTCACTGGAACTGCTATGGGAAATCTGGTGGTAGGACACAGGATGGTTAGGATGTAGGCGTTACCTGAACTGGTCCGAGGTAAAGGACCAACACAGTCTATTATGAGTCTGTGGAAAGGTTCCGCAGGCACCTGTATGGGAATCAGTGGTGCTCTGGGAATGGAGACGTTCGGTTTGCCTGCCATCTGACATGTATGACACTGTTTTACGTACTGTTTGACGTTGTTTACCATACCTGGCCAGTAGTAGTCTTGGCGAATCCCATGGTAAGTCTTGTTGAAGCCGTAGTGGGAGAATGCTCCATGGGCCAGGTGTAGAATAGTGGGCCGCAGGCTGGTGGGAATCACAAGTTGTTCGGTGTTGGCCCAATCGTCCTCCTCCTTCAGTTTACTGGGTCTATATCTGCGGTAGAGCAAGTCGTTCTCTAGGAAGAACCCAGGAATACTGTCGGGTTGAGTCTCAGCCTGGAAAAACAATGGTGTTAAAGTAAGATCTTCCCTCTGCAACTTACGGAACTCCAACTTGGTCAGATGCGGGGGTAGTTTCTGAGGGTCTTGAGGGACAGCGGTAGCAGTAGAGTCAGCTGGCTGTGGACGTGCGGCTTGTGCACGGGTGGTCACGAGAACCGGAGGAGAAACTTCATCACTCTCTTGAACCTCTGCTGGAACATACTCAAGAATAGGGTTACTTGGCACAGAGTTACACACCTGGGGTTTGTCCATGACGATCAGGTTGGTCGGTTGCAGGTCTTCTGCCAAGTCGTTGCCTAGGAGAAGTTGCACTCCAGGCATGGGAAAAGGCTTTTCCCTGACGGCGACTTGGACTTCCCCGTTCACGTAGGGACAATCCAGGTGGACTCTGGCGAGAGGGTATGGAGTGGTAGCAGTGAGGTCAGTGATGAAGACTGTTTCCCCGGTGTAGACTATGTTGGGCACAGCCGACTTCAAGATGATCGATTGTAGAGCCGCTGTGTCCCTCAAGATCTTCAATTTGAAACGTCCCTCCGGATTTGAACCGTTGGCAGAGACAGTTCCAGTATACAGGTGGTTACTGAAAAGAGAAAGATCATTAACATCAACACCAACATTCATCACAGGCTTACCGGACTTAGGAGGAGTTGGTTTGGGTCGTTGTTGGTCAGTGGTTCCCTTGTATTGAGACTTACCACACTTGTCTATGGTATGTCCATAGAGTCTACAATATTTGCAGTACAGTTGTGAACCAGCTTGATCGGGGCTCACCTTCTCGTAACTGTACCACGACTTCTTACTGGAGGATGGTTCAGGTGTCAGCCGGTGGATGAGGCTGTAAGTGTCAGCCGACTTAGCACACTTCAGGTAGTCGGTTTCTTCTTTATCTGCTAAGTAGAGGCGGACAGGAGGCGGCACACGTCTCAAGAATTCTTCAACAAGCATCAGGTTGACGAGTTCTGTAAAAGTAGAGACATGTGCTGCTTCCAGCCATTTCATGAAATACCTCCGTTTCGTGTTAGCAAACTCGAGGAAGGTAGTGGTACTTGCCTTCAGGTGGTCACGGAATTTCCTTCTATAACTTTCGGTGGAAAGTAGGTAGGCGTCTAACACTGCTTGTTTCAGAGTGTAGTAGTCATTCTCAGACGCCAAAGTACTGAGTGTGACTGCAGCTCTACCTGTAAGATGGACTCTGAGAAGTGTGGCCCATTGGTTGACAGGCCAACTGAGTTGATTAGCAAGGGTTTCAAAGGTGGTGAAAAAAACATCAACTTCTGCTTCTACAAAGGATGGCATTAACTTACTTGCATGTGATATATTAAAACTGACGGGAAGATTGGCAGTAGCTTGCTGGCGTTGGGTGAAGTGTGAAGTTTCCAAGGAGATTTCGCGTTGACGACACTCTAGAGCCAGAGTCGCTTGTTGCTTGTCATGTTCGCGTTGTATTTCCAACTCGCGTTGTTTGGTTTCAAGCTGTACTCTTTCACGTTCACGGAGTAATGCGACCTCGCGTTCGTGTTCTTCTCTCCTCAAGGCAGCTTCGCGTTCTTGTTCGTCTCTCCTCAAGGCAGCTTCACGTTCTTGTTCGTCTCTCCTCAAAGCAGCTTCGCGTTCGTGCTCTTCCCTTCGTATGGCAGCTGCTTCTCTTTGCTGCTCACGTTCAATCTTGGCCAGCTCTAGTTTAAGTTTCATCGTAGCCAAGTCAGTTTTCTCTGCAATATAGTAAGTTTCATGAGTTTCAGAGTCTATCTTACCTTGCTCTAAATAGTAATCCAGCAACAGGTTGTGTAGGTCATTTTTGTTGGCTTGGTAGGGAACTTCTAGTTGATACTCATGTGCAAGAGTTTGTAGTTCAGTCCTCTTGGCACGACTCAAAGTCCCTATTTCACCTGCTGGATTTGCACGGAAAGTTTGGAGACGAAACATGGTGAAATTAGCAAATAAAGGTACACGAATGTTCAATAATGAAATGTCAGAAACAGGACAACGTGGCAACTGGCACCTATCCTGTGTGATCTTTAACAATTAACGTTAAGTGAAAGATATTAAATGATTAAATTAAATCAAGGGCGCAGGAAATCTTGTACCCGGTACTCATGTAAGAGAATAAGGGCAAGAAAATCCTACTAACAAATGAAACAAAGTTTCGAAAACAAATGAAACAGTTAAATGCTTCAAAAGTAAAATTGGTAGTCCAAGGATGTAGGCATACCTTGCCAAGTCTCTATAGGACATAAAGCAAGTTTTTCCTACTGAATTTAATATGATACTTACAGAATTAGCGAACTTTTGTGCTCTGAAAAAATAAGCTAATTCCCTACCGTTGTATGTATCATCATCTCTGACTGACGTGTAGGGGTGCGAGGTGTCAACTGGTGACGAGAACTGCTGCTGAGGTCCCAATTCAGCAACTAAAGTTCGAGCTAGAGGAACTATGGCCCTCTTTGTCCTCCTACAGTCAGATTGCAGAAGATTGGGTACTCTTGACCCGGGGCAGACCACAGTACCAGGGTACCTATATGATGATCTGTCAGAATGAGAAATATTCAAGGGACATAGATGGTAAATACGAGTAATAACATGGAGGGAGAGATGACCAATTAAGAGTATGACTGCGGCCTACAGTCACCACGTAATCCAAAGTTGTCTCACCTTCACTATATGTTACTCTCGTAATGCACAATACACCGCACCTTATAAAAAATGAAATTGAATGAAAAATAGTAAAGCTACGTTAACAAAGTTAAATACGCTTACCATAAATTACCACTTGGCACCAGTACCTGAGTGAAGATCCCGGACAGGCCCCCATATAACTTGTGACGGTAACGCGTTGGTGTTCGGCTGTTTAAGGCTAGGGGTATGGCCTCGTCACATAGTTATAAAAAAAAATAGAAAAACTGGAACTTCGTCTGTGGTAAGGTAAGGAGAAGACACACAAAACACAAGTAAACTTTAACAATGAAATTTTAATTACGTTAAATAAAACAAAACATGAAAATAATGCACAAACAAATTCTTATAATAAAATCAATGAATCAAAATAATAAGAATACTTAAATGACAAAATGAAAGTTACGTTAAGGCAAAATAACAAGAAGTGCAATACAACAGTAAGTGGGAGGTGCTGGAATATTGGCTTAAAGCCACCACCTCTCTCAGTACACGCTAACGTCTAGCTGGGAGGAGTGCTGGCTACGAAAGCACGGAACATTCTGAGGACTGATGTTGGGGCGACCCCAGACATCGGGTAGTATTGGGGGGCGAGTGCAGGTGCAGCCAGACCGGCGACCAATCAGCGGAGTCGTAGCGATCAACGGGTAGTTTGGTGGTTGGAGTTCGAACAGGTGGCTGGTTGCATACGTTTCTGCTCACCCTGGCAAGCCTTGCTGGTGTTTGTTGTCGTTGTTGGACATTTCTTCCATAGTCTTTTATATAGTTGTGAAGACGTAATTTTGGAGGGAAGAGCAGGCTCAATCTCTTGAAGGAGATTATCGTCACAATGTCTACAGGAAAGACTGCTACCAAAATATACTTATATATATATATATATATATATATATATATATATATATATATATATATATATATATATATATATATATATATATATATATATATATATATATATATATATTACACACACATACGATGAATTTGTGTGTAAATTAAGTCTTTGAAAATATAATAAGCCATTACAACACGCGTTCACGCGTCAGACCATAAAGGACCAAGGACCAGACCTTGTCCTTACTCTCATGGTGGGTAGAGTAAATAGTTCCGTGAATTGGGTGTTCATGGTAGGTCGTTCTATTCTTATGTGAATTGCTTCAAGAATTTGTAATCTTCTTGCATCTTGGGTTTTGTCTATTATACAGGTATTTTTGTTCAACATTCCTCTTGTTAGGGTGATGTCATGGGCTTGTCTCATGTGATTCCTAGGGGCACCGAATTGAAGATGGCATGTCAAACGCCTCGTCAGCTTGGTCGACGTCATACCTATGTACTTACATTGAAGGTTACATCCTTCGTGGGGGCAAGTGTACATGTATACAACGCTTGACTGCTGTAGAGGGTTCTCCGTCGGCTTCGGGCTGTTTTTGATAAGGAGTTCGGAAGTCTTCTTGGTTTTGTAGAATATTATCAGGTTTATGTTTTGGTTAGGAGTAGTGCTTTTTACTCCTTTACGGATTATTTCTTTCATTATTCTTTCCTCTTTTATATGTTCACTGTGCATGGTTGATTTGTAATATAATTTTATTGGGGGTGTTGTGTTTTCTGTTCTGGGTTCTGGATTATACCATCGGTCCAAGTGTCTTCTTATAGCAGCGTTTATTTCCGCGTTGCTATACCCGTTGTTCACCAATACCTGAGTTACTCTTTCAAACTCTCTACTCACATTGCTCAATTCAGAGCAGTGGGTAAGCGCTCGACGAATATAAGCATTGAGAACACTGGCTTTGTATCTTTGGGGGCACTCACTTCTACCGTTCAGGCATAATCCTATGTTGGTGAGCTTAGTATATACGTTGGTGCTTAAAGAGGTTCCTGTTTTTGTTATTAGTACATCCAGGAATGGCAGACTGTTATTTTCACTATTTTCATGTGTAAATCGGAGTACTGACTCTCTCTCTAAATGACTTTTTAGATCAATTAGTTCGTCTGAGTCTTTTACTATTACGAATATGTCATCTACATAACGGCAATATACAGTTGGTTTTTGTCTGCTACTGAAGACTCTGTCTTCGATGGTTCCCATATAAAAATTAGTAAATAAAACTCCTAAGGGGGAGCCCATTGCTACTCCGTCTATTTGTAAATACATGTCTCCTTGTGGACTGATGAAAGGGGCTTCCTTTGTACATGCTTCGAGAAGACTTTTCAAGTGTGGCTCAGGTATGTCTAATTTGTGGGTGCTCTCGTCTCTGTATACTCTGTCCAGTATCATTCCTATGGTTGTGTCGACTGGGACGTTGGTAAATAGGGATTCAACGTCCAGGGAAGCGATGATTCCATCTGGCTGAGTTGTTTTGATTAATTCTAGGAAATCTGCTGATGATTGTAGACTAAACTTACTTGGAGTGTATGGAGTTAGGAGTTCGTTAAGTCTTTTAGCCAGGTGATAAGTTGGAGTTGGTATTTGGCTGATTATTGGACGTAGTGGGTTACCTGGTTTGTGTGTATTAACATTACCATAGGCATATCCTAAGCCATAGTCGCCTTGGAGCTTAGTGAAATGCACACTACCTTTCTTTGCGTTGATTGCTGTAATTGTTTTGTTTACTTGTCGTTTAAGGTCTTCCACGGGGTTCCTCGTGATTAGTTGAAATTTGGTGTCATCACTAAGGATGTCGCTAATTTTGTTCATGTATTCCTGGGTAGGAATCAATACATATGCTGCTGTCTTGTCGACTTTTCTTATATATATATATATATATATATATATATATATATATATATATATATATATATATATATATATATATATATATATATATATATATATATATATATAATGGTGACGGGGAATATATTGGTGAAGGGAATAGTGTGTTGTTTATCCCCCTTTATTTATTCATTGCACTGTACAGCCAGTTCTTGAAAGCCAACTACCGACTTGGGGCCGGGTACTATACAAGAGGTTATAACAGTAAGAACCCGGTTACTGGCCCTTAGTGACCGTGACAGAAGGTCAGGTGGAAGGTCAGGTGGAAGGTCAGGTGGAAGGTCAGGTGGAAGGTCAGGTGGAAGGTCAGGAGGAAGGTCAGGTGGAAGGTCAGGAGGAAGGTCAGGTGGAAGGTCAGGTGGTAGGAAGGTCAGGTGGAAGGTCAGGAGGAAGGTAGGTGGAAGGTCAGGAGGGAGGCAGGGTGCAGGCCAGGAGGGAGGCAGGGTGCAGGTCAGGAGGGAGGCAGGGTGCAGGTCAGGAGGGAGGCAGGCTGCAGGTCAGGAGGGAGGCAGGGTGCAGGCCAGGAGGGAGGCAGGCTGCAGGTCAGGAGGGAGGCAGGGTGCAGGTCAGGAGGGAGGCAGGGTGCAGGTCAGGAGGGAGGCAGGGTGCAGGCCAGGAGGGAGGCAGGGTGCAGGTCAGGAGGGAGGCAGGGTGCAGGTCAGGAGGGAGGCAGGGTGCAGGCCAGGAGGGAGGCAGGCTGCAAGTCAGGAGGGAGGCAGGGTGCAGGTCAGGAGGGAGGCAGGGTGCAGGTCAGGAGGGAGGCAGGGTGCAGGTCAGGAGGGAGGCAGGGTGCAGGCCAGGAGGGAGGCAGGGTGCAGGCCAGGAGGGAGGCAGGGTGCAGGCCAGGAGGGAGGCAGGGTGCAGGCCAGGAGGGAGGCAGGGTGCAGGCCAGGAGGGAGGCAGGGTGCAGGCCAGGAGGGAGGCAGGGTGCAGGCCAGGAGGGAGGCAGGGTGCAGGCCAGGAGGGAGGCAGGGTGCAGGCCAGGAGGGAGGCAGGGTGCAGGCCAGGAGGAAGGCAGGGTGCAGGCCAGGAGGAAGGCAGGGTGCAGGCCAGGAGGAAGGCAGGGTGCAGGCCAGGAGGGAGGCAGGGTGCAGGCCAGGAGGGAGGCAGGGTGCAGGCCAGGAGGGAGGCAGGGTGCAGGCCAGGAGGGAGGCAGGGTGCAGGCCAGGAGGGAGGCAGGGTGCAGGCCAGGAGGGAGGCAGGGTGCAGGCCAGGAGGGAGGCAGGGTGCAGGCCAGGAGGGAGGCAGGGTGCAGGCCAGGAGGGAGGCAGGGTGCAGGCCAGGAGGGAGGCAGGGTGCAGGTCAGGAGGGAGGCAGGGTGCAGGCCAGGAGGGAGGTAGGGTGCAGGCCAGGAGGGAGGCAGGGTGCAGGTCAGGAGGGAGGCAGGGTGCAGGCCAGGAGGGAGGTAGGGTGCAGGCCAGGAGGGAGGCAGGGTGCAGGTCAGGAGGGAGGCAGGGTGCAGGTCAGGAGGGAGGCAGGGTGCAGGCCAGGAGGGAGGCAGGGTGCAGGTCAGGAGGGAGGCAGGGTGCAGGCCAGGAGGGAGGCAGGGTGCAGGTCAGGAGGGAGGCAGGGTGCAGGCCAGGAGGGAGGCAGGGTGCAGGCCAGGAGGGAGGCAGGGTGCAGGCCAGGAGGGAGGCAGGGTGCAGGTCAGGAGGGAGGCAGGGTGCAGGCCAGGAGGGAGGCAGGGTGCAGGTCAGGAGGGAGGCAGGGTGCAGGCCAGGAGGGAGGCAGGGTGCAGGCCAGGAGGGAGGCAGGGTGCAGGTCAGGAGGGAGGCAGGGTGCAGGCCAGGAGGGAGGCAGGGTGCAGGCCAGGAGGGAGGCAGGGTGCAGGCCAGGAGGGAGGCAGGGTGCAGGCCAGGAGGGAGGCAGGGTGCAGGTCAACATAAGCTGGAGTATAACAGGAGTAACGTGGACACACCAACATTAAGTCAAGCTTTACTCTTCCTTCAGAAAAATGCGCTAATTGGGGCGACGTGTAAAGGTCTGGTGCTGAGGGAGAGAGGGAGAGGGAGGGAGAGAGAGAGGGAGAGGGAGGGTGAGAGAGATACAGAGAGAGGTAGGTAGAGGGAGAGGGGGAGAGAGAGATACAGAGAGAGGTAGGAAGAGGGAGAGGGGGAGAGAGAGATACAGAGAGAGGTAGGAAGAGAGAGGGGGAGGGAGATATAGGGAGATGAGGTGACCTGCCCCCATGAAGGCTCTGGCACACAGTTGGCTACACACTCATCCTCCTATATGACTGTTACCCCGTAATGTTGTTCATCAATAATGACTGTTGCTACTGATGAATACAACAGTCTCATGACATGTGTGGGCCTCGCAGAGCAGCTCTCGACTGAGCTGAGGAAGGATAACAGCTCTTGCTTGCACCTTCATCAGGTACCTTAACTAACAACACTAATGACCCAGTCCTAGTTAAAAAAAAAAGACAGGGAGAGAAAGAGTCCGTGAGAGAGACAGAGAGAGTGTGTGTGTGTGTGTATTTGCCTAGTTGTACTCACCTAGTTGTGTTTGCGGGGGTTGAGCTCTGGCTCTTTGGTCCCGCCTCTCAACCGTCAATCAACAGGTGTACAGGTTCCTGAGCCTATTGGGCTCTATCATATCTACACTTGAAACTGTGTATGGAGTCAGCCTCCACCACATTGCTTCCTAATGCATTCCATTTGTCAACCACTCTGACACTGAAAAAAAATCTTTCTAATGTCTCTATGGCTCATTTGGGCACTCAATTTCCACCTGTGTCCTCTAGTGCGTGTGCCCCTTGTGTTAAATAGTCTGTCTTTATCTACCCTATCAATTCCTCTGAGAATCTTGTATGTGGTGATCATGTCCCTCCCTAACTCTTCCATCTTCCAGCGAATTGAGGTTTAATTCCCATAGTGTCTCCTCGTAGCTCATACCCCTCAGCTCGGGTACTAGTCTGGTGGCAAACCTTTGAACCTTCTATTTATTCTTATGCTTGACTAGATATGGACTCCATGCTGGAGCCGCATACTCCAGGATTGGTCTTACATATGTGGTATTCAATGTTCTAAATGATTCCTTGCACAAGTTTCTGAATGCCGTTCTTATATTAGCCAACCTGGCATATGCCGCTGATGTTATCCTCTTGATATGTGCTGCAGGGGACAGGTCTGGCGTGTTATCAACCCCCAGGTCTTTTTCTCTCTCTGACACCTGAAGAATTTCGTCTCCCAAATGATATCTTGTATCTGGTCTCCTGCTTCCTACCCTTATCTTCATTACATTACATTTGCTCGGATTAAACTTTAACAACCACTTATTCGACCATTCCTGCAGCTTGTCCAGGTCATCTTGAAGCCTCAAACAGCCCTCCTCTGTCTTAATCCTTCTCATAATTTTGGCATCGTCCGCAAACATTGAGAGAAATGAATAGATACTCTCCGGGAGATCATTTACATATATCGGAAACAAGATAGGTCCGAGTACAGAGCCCTGTGGGACTTCACTGGTGACTTCACGCCATTCTGAGGTCTCACCCCTCACCGTAACTCTCTGCTTCCTATTGCTTAGATACTCCCCTATCCACTGGAGCACCTTACTAGCTACGCCTGCCTGTCTCTCCAGCTTATGTACCAGCCTCTTATGCGGTACTGTGTCAAAGGCTTTCCGACAATCCAAAAAAATGCAGTCCGCCCAACCTTCTCTTTCTTGCTTAATCTTTGTCACCTGATCGTAGAATTCTATCAAGCCTGTAAGGCAAGATTTACCCTCCCTGAACCCATGTTGATGGGTTGTCACGAAGTCTCTTCTCTCCAGATGTGTTATCAGGTTTTTTCTCACGATCTTCTCCATCACCTTGCATGGTATACAAGTCAAGGACACTGGCATGTAGTTCAGTGCCTCTTGTCTGTCGCCCTTTTTGTATATTGGGACCACATTCGCCGTCTTCCATATTTCTGGTAGGTCTCCCGTCTCCAGTGACCTACTATACACTATAGAGAGTGGCAAGCAAAGTGCTCCTGCACACTGTGTGTGTGTGTGTGTGTGTGTGTGTGTACTAACTTGGTCACATCTATGTGAAGAAAGACGAGATGTTCTTACTGACAATAACAAAAGAGAGACAAGGGTGAAAAGCGAGACACCACAACTGCCTTAAACAAATCTCTCGCTCCAAGTCAACAAAAATGTTAAGAGCCTAAATGATAGTTTTTCATAAGTGGGGAAAAATTTTGGGACAGTCAAATATGGGGTTTTAAAGGTGTGTGTGTGTGTGCGTGCGCGTGCGTGCGTGTGTGTGTGTGTGTGTGTGTGTGTGTGTGTGTGTGTGTGTGTGTGTGTGTGTGTGTGTGTGTGTGTGTGTGTGTGCGTGTGTGTGTGTGTGTGTGTGTGTGTGTGTGTGTGTGTGTACTCACCTAGTTGTACTCACCTAGTTGTGTTTGCGGGGGTTGAGCTCTGGCTCTTTGGTCCCGCCTCTCAACCGTC